>NC_080482.1:16532500-16765000 GCF_030265055.1 Doryrhamphus excisus | reverse complement strand
TGAAGCGTCGCTACCTTGTGTCGTCTCCATGTCCAGCTGCTTTGATTTCTATCCTATTTGTGCGCCTCACACAGTGTGTATTCAACCACTCTTTGTTGTGTTTCCTGACACGAACGCGCAAACACAAAAGGCCACACGCAAGATCTTCTTTGGCATCCGTGACGACAGCGCCTGTAGTTTGGTTCTGATTGAGAAGAGAAAAGGCACGGGGACGCCTTTTGGATTTATTTCTTTATTGCAAGAAACGGACACAGAATCCGCTCACGATGGGGACACCGGATGAACGTCCCCCGTGTCCTCCCCTCCTTCCCTGCTGTCCCCCAAACTCCATCACATGCTGCTGTGTTTTCCGGAGCCCCGCTACGATACGTGTACACTTTTATTTCAACTCTATTTCCTGGGCTGTGTCGACTTAGTAGAATGCTACGCATAGAGCTACGTGTGGCTGTGTTGCATATTAGCATGCTAGGTTAAGATAAGTTAAGTTAAGGTACTTAAACTAGCGTCATCGTAGCACATCTGTCCCTTATTGATGTCAACGTTTTAATAACCTTCTAACAGAGCCTCACGATGAGCACATTTCATACATGGAAGTCTTTTACCGTATTTCCTCTAATAGAGGCCTCCGCACAAATAATTGTTTCGCCCACTCAAGACAGGGGTGTCCAAACATTTTCCCCACCAGGGCCACATCGTGAAATATGAAAAGATCAATTTATTAGTCATTAGTATGAACTTCTGTTTTTCCCACTAAACGTTATTCCCAAATATCTTTTTCTCCAAACTTTTCCAATTTTTTTTTCCAACTTTTTTGTTTGTTTTTTTTCTGATGATATTACGACTTAAAAAAAACTGTAATATTGAACTCTATGCTACTCTATGCTATGTTATTTTTCCTCATTATATTACAAGTTTATTCTTGTAAAATTGCAAAAATTATTCTCTTAATATTAAGACTTTATTTACAGAATTTTTAAAACTTAATAACTTTTTTTTCTGATGATATTACAACTTAAAAAATCTGTAATATTGAACTCTATGCTACTAAAATGACATTATTTTTCATAATAATAGTTTATTCTTGTAAAATTGTAAAAAAATTATTCTCTTAATATTATGACTTTATTTCCAGAATTTTTAAAACTTTTTCAATAACCATTTTCTAATAATAATATGACTTTAAAAATTGACCGTTTTTTCTTTAATATTTCAACTCTATGCTACTAAAATGACATTATTTTTCATAATAATAGTTTATTCTTGTAAAATTGCAAAAAATTCTTCATTTAATATTGACTTTGTTTCCATAATTTTTAAAAGGTTTTTCAATAACCATTTTCTAATACAATTATGACTTTAAAAATTTACCGTTTTTTCTTTAATATTTCAACTCTATGCCACTAAAATTACATTAATTTTCCTCATTATATTACAAGTTTATTCTTGTAAAATTGCAAAAAAATATTATAACTTTATTTCCAGAATTTTTGTTCAAAATTTGTTGTCAATCAGAAATCACTCCACACTCTTTATTGCTCTCTGGTTCTACCATATCTTACTTATTGTGTGGAAATATGGGATCATAACTATAAAAGCAATCTTCACTGGCTAAATGTACTGCAAAAAAGGTCAGTAAGGATAATTCATAATGCCGCCTACAGAGAACATACTAACTCCTTATTTGTAAAATGACAAATACTTCAACTTGCTGATATAGTTCATCTTCAAACAGCTAAAATAATGCATAATGCTAAAAATAAGCAATGAGCTAAAAATGTCATCCAATACTTCTCTACAAGAGAGGAGAAATATGATCTCAGGGAAGAAGTTACATTATTAAAAAAAACAAAAAACAACTTAAACCTGTCTTATCTGCCTTATGTCTATTTTATTAGTTAATTTGAGTGTAAAGGTGACTATAGGGGTGTTATTTCATGTCTAGGAGGGCTCTAATACAGTTAAAAAACATATTTAGAAGATGGTAAAAATGTCGTACTTCAGTACGAGGTGCATTAACAAAAAAAAAAACAAAAAAAAAACCTTAAACTGTATTATGGAAAGCAGGAAGTGAACAAATGTAACAGTTAGTGATTGTAAAAGTACCAGATGGAGGGGTAGGATTTAATAAGCTTTGCTTCTTCCTACTCCTTTTGGACATGTGGAACTGGGAACTGATTATGGGATGCACTCAATTGGAATCTGATGCATGTTCAAATGAAATAAAACCATTAGCATTAGCATTACCATTACCATAATGTATAATATCATTGTAGAGCTTCAGGGGGGCTTCAGGGTAGTTAAAGTATTGGATTTGGGTGTCTTGAGTGGAGGAGCTTGAGGTTCCAAACGTTCCTTGTCACCTCGATGGTCTTTCAATAAGGGACAGATGTTCGGTGATGCTAAAGCGGTAGACTTTGTAGTAATTAAGCTAGTGTTCACGCATGTTAGCGTCATCAATTTGTGAGTTGCACTTCCTGGACGTCTCTCTTGGCGAAGCGGCGGCTTGACCTTCACCCCTTCTTCCCTCCACATGTCGGTGTTGGCCATCCATCCACGTTTGTAACGTCTTTTCTCTCCTCTTTCTCTCTCTCCTTCAATCCCCTGATCGCTTGTCCTTTCCGTCCTTCCGTTGCATCCGCCTCGGATTCTTCTTCCTTCTCTTTGTCCTCCTGCCATCTTTATGACCCCGCCCACTTTGACTTGCCCTGCCCATCCCTCGTCCCTTTCATTGAATGGCTTCTTCTTCTCCTACACGTCCATCTCTCCCCCACTCCCGCCTTCCTCCCCTCTCTCTCTATCTCGCTAGGAAAAGCAGCTTTCCTCCCTGGGTTCTGCAGACCCCGGTGTGAAAAGTGAAGGTGGAGAAGGAGGAGGAACCGCCCATCAAGACCTCAGAGTGTCTTCCTCTGGGACTCCTTCAGACACCTCTCGCCACAATGGCCTCCAAAGCGTAGAGCGTTCCTCGGTGGCCGCTCCGGGTCAGAACGGAGAGCTCCGTGGCGACCAAAGCACCAAGGGAGGGGGGGGGGGGGGGGGGGGGGGGGGGGTGAACACAACACCGAGATTCCCAATCCAAGAGAATGAGAGAGAGATCCAAACGGAATGTTCTGGAAAGAAGTGCGCATTTTTGACCTCCTGCTAACACAAAAGGGCTTCTTCTCGATGCTGGCAAGGGGCGGAGCTTCAGCGCTTGTTGCCGGCGACGCGCTTTGATTGACTGTCGTTTGCCGCTCAGGCTCTTTTAGTGCCTTCGCATGCGCTCTGTGGGACGGGGGCGGGGCCAGGGTAGCGGGGGCGTGTTCCTATTGGTGGAGTTTTTCTCTTCTCAATATCAGAACCCAAACTGGTGCTAAACACAAATGGTGGCGTTCCCAGTTTGACGTACGCGTGCGCCACAGCGCCCTCTCTGGCGTGACTCACTCACTGTCCCTCACTGCTTCCTGTTGTCATGACGATGTCTTTTTGTGTCTATTGGTTGTGTTCCGTGTTTGTGATTATTCACCAAACTTTGTTTATGAATGCAAACGATGACTTTTTGTTTCACTTTGCGGACAGCTAACGTATCATTAGCTTGTATTTGCATATTCAACGCTACATTTTTGGACACATTTATATGATGATTGTTTGCTAAAAGCACCAATATACGTCATCGAGCTCACAATTTTTTAATAACATGAATACATTAGGATGTATTATGTATTTTATGCAATGGATTCTTCCATTTTGAGTCTTGTTTGCATGTTTCTTCATCCTGTCGTCAGCCTGTTCGTGTCTCTTTGTAGCTTCACACTCTAGGGGGCGCTCCGGCAAGAACCCAAGCCCGTTTAGAAAGACGGAACCACCAAGAGCTGACATGTTTGACATCAGCTTTGGGTTTTTTTGGGGGGGGGCATATAGCGTGGGTGGTCTGTTCAGTATTTTCACCATTTTTTAGGCTTTTTGGTGCTTTGGGGCCACCATCTTTGGAACCAGGAAGTGATCCAAAACAAGTCAGAGGACCAAAACTGCCAAAATAATAAATAAATAAAAGTGAAAATAAAAACAAAAATGAAAAAAAAAAAAAAAATTAAATACAAAAAAATTAATATAAATGGAAATAAAAACAAAAATAAAAAAATATATACATAAATAAATAAATAAAAGCAAAAACAAATACAAAAATAAAAAACAAGATTCAAAAATTAAAAATAAATCAAAAAATAAATGTAGAAATAAATACAAAAATAAATATATAAATAGAATTACATATCAATCAATAAAAAAAAGCACTCTGCTCTCATATGTATTTATTTCATGCAGCAGACAATGTCAGCTTGAAATGCAGAAGGAAAAACTATTCAAATGAGGGGGCGGTCCTAAGTGTGTCTTGGGTTGAACTGTTCGCCTATTGGTTGATGGACATGTGAGTGCGAAAAAGCTCCGTCGGGGAGGAGAGAGATCAGGCTCCAATAAGGCTTCCACCCGGAAAAGCAGGTCATCCGGGGAAGCATTATCGGAAATATCTGCTAGCAAACGGAGATCCCTGGAGATTGCAGCCATATTTACCGCCATTGAGAGTGGTGTGGTGACTTCCTCTTGCTGTGGCCGTTTGCAGGCATACCTAGTCGATTTTCGCACTCGCATGTCGATCAGCCAATAGGCGAACAGTTCAACCCAAGACACACTTAGGACCGCCCCCTCATTTGAATAGTTTTTCCTTCTGCATTTCAAGCTGACATTGTCTGCTGCATGAAATAAATACATATGAGAGCAGAGTGCTTTTTTTTTAATTTATTGATATGTAATTCTATTTATATATTTATTTTTGTATTTATTTCTACATTTATTTTTGTATTTATTTTTAATTTTTGAATCTTGTTTTTTATTTTTGTATTTATTTTTGCTTTTATTTATGTATTTATTTCTACATTTATTTTTGTTTTTATTTTTAATTTTTGAATCTTGTTTTTTACTTTTGTATTTATTTTTGCTTTTATTTATGTATATATTTTTTATTTTTGTTTTTATTTCCATTTATATTTATTTTTGTGTATTTAATTTTTTTATTTTTTTTTATTTTTGTTTTTATTTTCACTTTTATTTATTTATTTATTATTTTGGCAGTTTTGGTCCTCCATATGTAACAGTATTATTTACGTCCAAATGGACAAACTTAACTTGACCTCCAGGGGGTTGTCGCCATAACGACAGCTCCATCGGGGGCAGGGGGCACGCCGTGTTACACTTCCTGTTGTTCTGCAAATTAGGATTTATTTTTAGATGATGCTTTTACGAGCTATACTGCTTGTATAAATCTTCAATTTAACATGCCCCCACGAGGATGAGCCCCGGTCGACCGCCCCGCCACCCCTGCCCCATGCTACTCAAAGCACCTGTAGAAAAACTATAGATTTTTCAATGACGGTTTCGATTCGGTGAGTACCGGGAATTGTGATCTGGGGTGACCAACCCCCTTAAATCAACCCCGTGCTACTCCGCTGTCACGATGCCTGTTGGAACTCTGAACATTTTTATTAATTTAAAATTTATAATTCATTTGAATTTAAAATTAAAAAATAAACATTCTAAAATTCGCCCCTCAACCCATGCTACGCAACTGCAACCCTTTTAGGGGTGGCGCTTTTTAATATTAGAATTAATACAACCACCACTAGATTTTTAGCAAACCTTCACATCTCGAGTTGGGGTGACCGCCCCCGAAGCTTGTCCCAGGCATTTTGTTGCATATCTGAAAACTATTTATCTTTTAAAAGTAACACCAATTTATATATTTTTATATATTACCATGTTTGTACGTCTCAAATTTAGCAGCCCCCCTACATTTTGGGGCCCGGGGCGACTGACTGCTCCTTAGTCCACCCCAAGGTGTACCAAGGCACCTGTTCAAACTTAAAAAAAATGTTTCTCTTTTCAGATAATAGCATGCCCCCATTTTTTTAGGACCAGTTAATACCACTACAATATGTTATGTCTCATGGTTAGCAGTACCCTACATTTTGGGGCCGGGGCGGCTGACTGCTACTTATTCCACCCCCAAGGTGCACCAAGGTACACCTGTTCAAACATAAATATATATATTTGTATATATTACCATGTTTGTACATCTCAAATTTAGCAGCCCCCCTACATTTTGGACCCGGGGCGACCACCCCTTGGGCTACCCACATGGTACACAAAGGCACCTGTTGGAACTTTCTCCTTTCAAAATTCAGCATGCCCCCATTTTTCTAGGACTAATTAATACCACTACAATATGTTATGTCTCATGGTTAGCAGTACCCTACATTTTGGGGCCGGGGCGGCTGACTGCTACTTAGTCCACCCCCAAGGTACACCAAGGCACCTGCTCAAACTTAAAAAAAATGTTTCTCCTTTCAGATAATAGCATGCACCCATTTTTTTAGCCTAGGGTGCCTGCCCCCTTTGCGGGCCCAGTGCTGAAACGAGCCCCCAGATTTTGAGTTGGGGTGGCCGACCCCTAAAATGGTCCCACGCAACGCTACGCAAAGGCCTCTGTTGCATATCTGAAAATGATATATCTTATTAATTAATACCACTCTAATATTTTTATGTCTTACATCTAGCAGGCCCGTTTTGGGCCCAGGGCGACCGCCCCCCCCCTCCCCCAGATCACCCCCATAGTACACCCCCTTGGCATCCGTTCAGCCATTTTGTTCTCCTTTCAAATTTAGCATGTCCCCATGGTTTTTTACCCGCAACCACCCCCCCGCCCCCACTCCCCACGGCCCCGATGCCACGCCACTGTTGTGGATTTGTGTAGTTTGTGGTTGACTGTTAACATCTAGGTAACCAACACCGGCCTGCGCGAGACAGGAAACGGGTTTTTTTGCAAAGATGCATCAATCGCAGCTGATGACAACCCCTCCCCCCCTCCCCCCCTGTCTCCCTCTCCAACCTCCCCACCCCCATCCTTCTGTAGCCACTCTCGCAGCTTCATGGAGGACAGTGTGGAAGCTAACTGGCTGATGCGCCAGCGCCATTCCACGGGCTGGCACGGCCAAATGTCCCGTGCCCTCTCCCGGGACGCCATTGGCTGACAAAGGGAGAACGCGGGCCACTGGTCCCGGTCTGTGTGCGCTAAGATGGATGGTGCAGAACCTCAGCGGACCATGTGAGGAGAAACCGCTGGAGGGATACTTTTTATTTTTGACACTTGAGCACTTGAGCACCCCCAACCCCTGCCCCCGCCCCCCCGCCATCCCTCTCTGGTCGGATGTTATTATTTTAAGGGCGGCTACGCCCCTCCCACCCGGGCAGAATGACGGGACATTTGTGCATGCAGAGCGACTATGCAGGACAGTTGAAAGCGTCGCGGGGGGAGAGAGAGTGGAGGTGCATTGTGGGTATTGTATTTCCAAGGTGCTTGACCTCTCTCCTACTTTCTTTCCAAGCATTTATTCTCTCTCTCTTTCTCTGGTAGTCTTTTTAAACGGCCCTTCTTCATTCACAGACTATTTCTGTCCCCGCGCTTGATTTCACTTACTTGACGTCTTCTCGGACACTTTTAACGACTCTGAAAAGACTTTTCAAGAAAACGAAATATGCACAGCCGAGTGAGGACAAGGACAAACTCTGCAAACTGCTTATTTTATATTTCTTATTCTCACAGTAATAGCAACACTAAAGGACTCCTCATCACTAATCTTCCAGAGATTCTTTATTGACGTGAAGATGAGCTCTATCCCGCAAGGGAGATGCGAAGTCATTTCTTTTATATCTTTTTCTTACCGAGACAATCTTGCCCTATAAGAAAAAGGTGTGTGTGCCACCGCCCCCACCACCCCCCACAACGATCCCGTTCGACAGTCCCTAACCCCCGAATTTGCACATGACCCCGCTCGTCATCCATTCGCTCGCCATGGAGCTCTCTGTTTACAAGCAAGAGGATGTTTGCTGTTTTTTACATCACTTGAAACAACTTTGGGTGTTGTCGTTTTTTGGGAGCGGGGAAGTCATTCCCATGATTCCCGCCTCCCTCTGGAGCTCAGAGAGAGATACCTTAGAGGTCCCACTGAGCCGAATGAATGTGTTTGTACATACTTGTGTGTGTGTGTGTGTACTGGCTTTGTGTACAGTATATGTACATATATATAACAATGCTATGTCTATGTGTATATACAGTTTGTTTGTATACATGCAGAGTGTACAGTTATTTTTTTCCCCTCTAATGTTTCTCTCTCTTTCTACGAATAGGCGTTACCAATAAGGAGGCCGGGAGAGATTTTTAAATCCGACGCGACGTTTAATTCCCATCATCTGACGTTTGCGCTCACACTTTTATAAAAGACGGGAAGCGGTGATTGTAAATATATATAGCCATGATTTTCTTTGTCCATTGGCATTGCTTGTCTGAGTTTCACTTTATTGGTTCTTCTGGTTGTCATTCAGAGTTCTATATTTATTCTGACAACCCTTATATATTATATTTATGATTTATTTTGGGCTTTTTTTTCCCAATTGATGCCTCTCATGGAGCAAAAATCCTTCCATGCCAATAAGCAGGCATTGCTGTTTTTTCCCATATATACTAAGTGTGCCTGTCTCTTATCTTATATTTACTTATTTAATTCCCCCTCTACTCCCCCCCCACCCCCCCTAAACCCCGCCCCCTCGCCTCACACACACACTTTTGACAAGCCATATAGTTCCCCCCTTTTTCTCTCTTGTTGTTTTTGAACAGAACACTTTTGGGGATGTGTTTGTGTATATTATTGGAAGAGTGTCGTGTTATGAATGTGGATTGTTGATGATTTCATTATTGCCTATTGTAATAACGAGTATTGCCACTTTGGGGTGCGTTGATTGGTCGGCGCGGTTGATGACAAACAACAACGTCCTTCCTTCTCATTTATTTATTTTTCTTTGTTGGTTTATCTTTTTGAAATACACCGGAATTTATATTTTTCGGGTGGGTGAATCTGGAGATAGAAATACGTAAATAAATTAATAAATTATTAAATTCTTAACCGAGTGTGGGATTGTGTCCTCTTCTTTTTTGTGTGTTTTTTTTTTTTTTTTTTTTTGCATCAGAATTTTTTCTTAACTATATGAAACAGGATCAATTTTAAGCTGGCTTGTGATGAAACTATAAATTTGTGTCCAGTCTAGCAAAAATAACTTGTATATTAATCATATATTAATAACATATATAAATAAATTAAAAACGCCTTATCACTTATAAATAGTAAGGGAGAAAGAGAGAAATATGTGATGAACATAAAACAGGAAATAGAACTTGATAATACAACAATGTAGGCTGCACGGCGGGCAAGTGGTTAGCACGCAGGACTCACAGCTAGAAGACCCGAGTTCAATTCCACCCTCGGCCATGTTCTGTGTGGCGTCTGCATGTTTTCCCAATCGGCAATCACAGGGCACATATAGACAAACAACCATTCACACTCACATCCAACAAAATCATCTCAAATAAAATAATAATAATAAAAATCCAATTAATTGGCTCCAGATCCTCCAAAATATGAACATTTTCCGAACATTTTGTAGAGCAGGGGTCTCAAACTCGATTTTCCTGGGGGCCACTGGAGCTAGGGTCTGGGTGAGACTGGGCCGCATCAGGTTTTCCAAAAAAATAAAAAACAACGCATTTATTAAAAATAGAAAAATGAATAAACTTTGCTTTGGTTCCGATTTTCTACAAGAAAAGCTCTGATAAAACATTCCACTGTTCTCAAATATCTTAATTTTTATTTTTCTACACAAAATAAGATGAAAAATAAATAAACAAATCAAGAATAAAGAAAATCAATCAATCAGTAATAAATAAATATAATAATAATAATAATAAAAAGTTAAGAAAGCACATATAGTTGGTGGGTAGACAAATGATTTTTTTCATATTAAAATGAACAAAGCATTATTAGAGCCCTGTAGACATGACAAAACACGACTATAGTCACATTTATACTCTTTTTATTTACAACATATTGCGCAACTGCAGGGTCTTGAGACACATGCTAACTCGCAAACTAGAGAGCTAGCCACCTAAACGGTAGCCTTCAAGTTATTTCCTTTCAACTTAAATAGCCCAAAACTTACCACTTCCACACGGATAGGGAGGATAACTATTAACAGTTATTTAACCTTTAACATGAACATGAATAAAACGTAATCATTTTTTCTGGGTACATGATACCATACAGCATCCATATCAAACTATTAAACTTTCATATCAAGGCGGGGGCCTCAAACTAGTGTCCTGCGGGCCACAATTGGCCCACGGGCCGCGTGTTTGAGACCCCTGTTGTAGAGAATAATAATCATATTTGTACATGTAGAGAACAAGGTGACATAAATGACAACTTGATGGATTATCAACTTTGTTTACCTCCATGGAGGGTTATTTAGCTTAACAAAAAATGCACAAACAGTGAGTATGTGGGGTTTTTTTTAGCACTGAGTTTAGTGCAAAATTAGCGAAAAGAGAATCTTTTTTTTTTGTGAATGTGTCTGACCTGAGCAGATGACCTGCCCTTCATGTCTCAGTTGAAAGCCCAAGGTGGGCCACACAGGTGCTGTCACCATTTGGACTAATTAGATGTCTGATGAGCTTCATGCCGGCTGCAACCACAGAGTCTGCTGCTAGTTTGTGGAGGTCACCGTGACTCTGAAGAAGAATCGAAAGGTGACGCACACGCCACTCAAGCAAAGCAAATGAATCCAGACGTGCTTTCTATTTGGTGACAAGAAGTCTTTTATGACTTGTTTCCTAACTTTTCTATCCCTGGGACCACCTTGTGCAGTGAAATGTGTTATCCCGTTTGGATGGAATGTTTTTTTCCCTCCAGATGGTGGCCCAAATGTGCTCCATCTGTAAAATCTTCCTGATTTTTTTTAAATTCCACAGCAGGTTGGATGACAAGATGCAACATTCATGGATCAGATACGTCATGTTGAATTCACATCCACTTGGAAAACAACGTTTTCCATGTTTATGCGTATTTTATGTCATGGGAATAATCATAATAATTGTTTCTTCAGTTAACCCTCCTCTTGTGTTCGGGTCGGCACCCAATCACATGACATTTGTTCATTGCATCAAGGCTTTTTGACTTTGTCAGGAATCTCTATTTCATCCATCCATCCATTTTCCTTCGCTTATCCGGGTCTGGGTCGCAGGGGCAGCAGTCTTAGTAGGGAAGCCCAGACTTCCTGGTCCCCGGCCACCTCCTCCAGCTCCACCGGAAGGACACCAAGGCGTTCCCATGCCCACACCAAAAGTATTAAAAGCAACATTTTCATGGATGAGGAAGCCTAAGAAGGTAACCAAGACATGAGAAGCTAATTTGATGGTAACTTATTATTTTTAGTGTATTTTATAGCTGATTTAATACATGGGTCAAAACCCACCCGTTAACATAAGAGATGATAGCAGAAAGCTAACACAAAAGGAAGGTTAATTTGTTGATATTACAGCTAAAGGTATTTGTTTTTACACATATTATAATGACAAAATAGCTCGTAATAGTGTCATTTAAGAGCGTATATCCAACCATTTCCATGTTTTTTCTTGAAAATAAATGATATCAACCTAAATGAAGTTGTTCCCCCCACTTCACTCAAAACTCTAATCAAATAGTCTCATTTGTTAGTGCTACGTTTGTGCTGTTTTGAGTTATTACAGTTTAGCAACCAAAGGTTGACTTATGTACTTATGTCTGTTTTGTGGTTGACTATAGCTTATTAGTCCAAAAATACTCAAAGACAAGTTTTATATACAATATTGTGGTTACTATTACTATCAGTAATATTATAAAACATGACGTTAGATTACATTTAGTTTCACACAGCCAAGCTGACATGCCACGGTTGAGGTCTCCTCTAATTCTGTGTGGAAGTGGTAAGTTTTTTACTTCTTCCTCGTTCCGTTAGAAACACTTTCTTAAGTTTAGTGCAGCCCAACTCAAATAGTTAATAACTGAAAAACAAAAGCAGCACAAACGTTCATTTTAACTGCACAAAACAGCACAAACGTAGCAGTTTTGAGTGAGGTGGGGGGTCAACATCACTCAGGTCCGAAACTATCACTAGCTATGCCATTGTTCCGCAAAAAAAAACAGTGATGTCAGGCATTCCATGTTGCCGTGTTCATTGTATTCCACTTGTAGTGGTAACAACCGTTAAAATTAACAAGAAATTAAAGAAACAAGACTGCTCTAATAATTTAAAAACGACATAATGTATTATTATGCTGGTAGGTTTTAGTGATGTACAACTCAATCAGTCCCCAGGTTATGTTCCAAGACCCCTCCAGCCAAAACATAAAAAAAAAAAAAATACAAGTACTGTAATAGGCGCACCCATAAATATGCCTTAAAATGCCTATTTTTGATACCAGGAATGTCCCAAGTGCAGCACATTCTTAAAAATATAATTTAACAAGAAAAGTTATTTATTCATAAGTGGAATATTTGTGTAGTTAGATCATAGAAAACCTGTTAATGACCTTCTAGAGCTAGTTTTTATCATTATTAGAGCACTCTACACATGAAATAACACCTCTGTAGTCACCTCTGCACTTGTATTATCACTATAGTCGACATAACAAGAGAAAATAAGATACATAAAACATAATATAGACACACATTAGTAGCATTGGGAGAGTACTTCCTGCGGTGTCTAATGTCTCATCACTGTAACATTTCTGACACCAAGTAACCAGTGCAGAATACTACATATCATCACATCTTTGAATGTGCTTTCTGAATGCCTTAAGTTTGCATTTTTATGCTTAAGAATGCTTCATTTTGGCCAAGGATACATACAATTTGCTTAAATTTGCATATTTATGGACTCATAATAGGCTGTAGTCTACCATGAAACAGGAATTATTATTAATTGACATATTTTGAAAAACCATGATAGAGTGAAGCCACAAAATTTGAAGCGCAATAGATTTGCAAATCAATAGAATTTATAATGATGGTTGAATGAGTGCAACTGTAACTAAATAATGCAGATCTAAAAACAAATAACGCTACGGAAAAGATTTGTTGGTATTCACACAGCCAAATATAAATAAATATACTTAAATACTACCTCCGACGTGAAATGAATCTATCACTAATAGAAAACCGGGGATTCACTGCCCACCTGGCAACCTCACACGTGTTCTCTGAATTCTCGCGATAATCGAGCGGTCAACTGTCTGTAAGGAAGAATGGCCGCCCTGGTCGCAATGGCTACACTGGAGCGCAATACCAGAGGCGAACCAGGGTGCTTCAGCTGACCGGG
Source organism: Doryrhamphus excisus (assembly GCF_030265055.1). Classification (NCBI taxonomy): domain Eukaryota; kingdom Metazoa; phylum Chordata; class Actinopteri; order Syngnathiformes; family Syngnathidae; genus Doryrhamphus; species Doryrhamphus excisus. Next base: position 16,751,728 of record NC_080482.1, on the reverse strand, counting down.
AAGAACGCGCATTACCGGGCACTGATCTCACCCGGTGTTCGGAACGGATGGGCAGAGGGGGGGCTCGCCAAAGTTCACACGAAACGAAAGAGACTCGGCGGGACCGGGGGTGGCGAGCTAACGCTACCACGGAGGCTAGTGCTAGCTGGCTAACAACACGGTTGTCACTGCCGGGCGGAGGGTGGGGGAGCGAACCCAGAGGATCCGTGACAAGCGGGTGACGACCGGGTGACACTTACCGGGACAAGTCGGTAACATGAGTGGACCGGGACAGGACAGCGAACCGGAGGCGAAAGTGCTTCTCATCAAGCGGCTTTACAGGTAAGAATGAGGCCGGTTTTGTGTCCTGCTGACAGAGGTGCTTATTGGACGTCATTGTGCAACTTTGGCGTGTTTTGATCCAAATTAAGGGAGGTCATTTAGTAGCTTTTATAACACGTCAAGTAGTCGTGCAACAGAGGAACGCCTGCTGTTAAAACTAGCTCCTGTCAAGTGTTAGCATCCGGACTTAGCTGCTCCCGTGTCTGAAAGCAGTGGAACAGAAAGGAATTTGAGCTCTGTGTGTTTTTCTGTTTTGTTTTGTCTTTGGTGTTTTGACATCTGCTCATCTGCTACAACATGTCTACTTCTCCAGAGCGGTGGTCGAGTCTGTGCACAAACTTGACGTCATCATCGGTAGCAAGGCGTCCTTCAGGGAGGTCTTCAAGCCGGAGAACATCAGCCTCCGCAACAAGTAGGTGTCGCTGTCATTGGATTTACATATGCGGTGTATGTAGACCAGTCATCCCTACCTGGAATGATCATCTCATTCATTCGTGACTTTGAATACACGTTTGGTCCAAGCCAGTGTTTTTCAACCTTTTTTGAGCCACGGCACGTTTTTTATATTGTAAAAATCTTGTGGCACACCACTAACCAAAAATGTTCCAAAATGTCACCACGACCTCACACGTGCATCAGTAAGTCTATGGGAGGAACAAGGTAGGTGTTGCCACACGGACCAATATTACATTATATTATATTACATATAATATTACATTGCTCTGCCAGTCTTTACCCCACAGACACTCCACAGTAGCCACGTTTTTACATCACCACTTTTTCTCTTTCCCAATGACCTTTTGGGAAACAATGGTATCCATGGAAAGGAATATTCCAATATTCCAATCACATGCGCCGTGAAAATCAAACAGAATAGTCAATAGGGCATGCCCAGTAAAACGTAAACATCAACATCACGTGATTGCGGCTTCCCCGCGTTTTTCTTTCACTTGTTGGAATAACTCCGTATTGCCAGTTTTTCGTCTGTCCAGTCTTGAAATTTAGTTTGAATCAAAAACAAACTTTGCTTAGCAGTCCAATTTCCGATCGCTCGCCTCCATTTTTAAAAGTGAAGAACGTCTGGATCTGCGTGTTACGTCATATCTGAGCACGCGCTGAAAGAACGCACCCGGGATCAATTTAAACAGGAAAAGATCAAATTCAATCTTGCTAATATTTTATAATTAAACTCAGGACATGTTTTATATAGATATATATTTTCTTTTTTAATAAAACTGGACTTGTGAATAAAGTATAGAAGGGTTTAGATTCTGTTTCACAGATGGCGGTAATGCACACGAAAGCTGCTTGCCAACCGCCAATAAGAAGAAAAACACCAGGAAGAAGAAGGCACCCTGACGACTTTCCGTTTGAGCGGGTACAAGATACCTCAATCGGATTGGTTAAAGGAATATTCCATCCCCGTTCAATTCTTTCCGTTTGAGCAAATAAACCAAATGCAATTGGAATATTTGGGTCCATGTATACTATTGACATCATATTTGTAAATAATGATTAATAAATGTTAATTATAAAAAGTGATATTGGATAGTTCCTCACGGCACACCTGATGGTTTCTCAAGGTACACGAGTGTGCCGCGGCACAGTGGTTGAAAATCACGAAATGTGATAGTTATCATGTGTGTAACTGGCGAGGAGCGATCACATCACAGGGTGAGTGTGATCGGATCCCTCTGCTGCATAATTGAATGTGAGCGAGGCGATACGTTCGCTTGTTAGTTGTTTGTTGGATATATCGCCTTCTCTTCTCAGGAAATATTTAGCACAGTAAGCGCTATCCAAATAATGGCCAAGAAACAGTCCAAGGACACAGAGAGAGGGGCGATTCAAAGCTCATGTAATTATTGTTAAATATAAGTAGTGGCTGGGATTACGCAGTATACTGGGGAAAAGGAAGTTGACAATGATGCTGTCATTGTCTCCTCTTATCTTATGTCCCATGACGTGATTGATTAAAAAAAATGGTCAATTGTTTCAATTTATGTATGCTGGCTTCATTAGGAACACCTAAAACTCAATATAAGTATATATATATATATAATCTCAATCACTCTTGCACCTACTACTTATTTCTCAACTCTTAGGAGTATTTGAAGTGTTGCATAATTGTCTTTACTCTCATTCATTTATTTTCTACCGCTTATCACAAGGGTCGCGGGGGGTGCTGGAGCCTATCCCAGCTGTCTTCGGGCGAAAGGCGCCAGCCAATCAAAAAAGGCACATATAGACAAACAACCATTCACACTCACATTCATACCTATGGACAATTTGGAGTCACCAATTAACCTAGCATGTTTTTGGAATGTGGGAGGAAACCGGAGTACCCGGAGAAAACCCACGCAAACTCCACACAGAGATGGCCGAGGGTGGGTCTCCGAGCTGTGAGGTCTGCGCGCTAACCACTCGCCCGCCGCGCAGCCCGTCTTGACTCTCCCAACGAACAAAACGAATGTCCACTATTAACTAACCATCACCAATTATTATATATTTCTTATATGTTATATGTTATTATATATTTCTTATATGTTACTGGGCCACACCGGGATCACACTGACGGAATTCTTGCTCTTTTTCTTCTTATCAGGCTGAGGGAGCTCTGTGTGAAACTGATGTTCCTGCACCCTGTGGACTACGGCCGCAAGGCCGAGGAGCTGCTGTGGAGGAAGGTCTACTATGAGGTCATCCAGGTCATCAAGACCAACAAGAAGGTAACTGCTGATGCTGACGGAGCTTGTTGTTTGTCTTTGTGTCCTTTTTGACGTGGTATTTGTGACTCTCTTGTGTTGCGTCGTAGCACATCCACAGCCGCAGCGTCCTGGAGTGCGCCTACAGGACCCATCTGATTGCCGGGGTGGGCTTCTACCAGCACCTGCTGCTGTACATACAGTCCCACTACCAGCTGGAGCTGCAGAACTGCATCGACTGGACCCACGTCACTGACCCGCTCATCGGTCAGTTAACACATGAGCGGAAGCTCAGATATTTGCACACATTGTGACATGCCACATATAACCGCAGGCCGAAAGAAGGCGGTGTCGGCCTCCCCCAAGGAGATGGAGTGGGCGCAGATGGCCTGTCATCGCTGCCTCGTCTACCTCGGAGATCTCGGTAGGTACCAAATCGCCAAATTAGTCATCAGGCACCTAATGTGCCGGCGTTCCTTTGCAGCTCGCTACCAGAACGAGCTCGCCGGGGTGGAGGCGGAGCATCTGGCAGAGAGGTTCTACCATCAGGCGCTGTCCGTCATGCCGCACGTAGGTGAGTGACTAGCCCACGCCAGTGACTCTGTATTTTATTTTCACAGAGAATTAAGCCCTCTCCTCTGCAGGGATGCCTTTTAACCAGCTGGGCACTCTGGCGGGAAGCAAATTCTACAATGTAGAAGCAACTTATTACTATCTACGCTGGTGAGTAACGCATAGCAATGTCGCGTGTCTCTTTTCTGTAAAGCTCCCATAAGCTAATTCTACAGTAGTGGTTTGGAAGTGTGTTAACCTTGATGCTGTTGAAAAGTGCGTCTAATAAGAACATGCTGTTCCGTGTGTCTGTAGCTTTAATGCTAATGAGCTTGTTTGTCCACATCAGAGTGTGCATCTCTGAGATGTGCTATTGTCCACTTTTGACATATACACTCTTAACTGACACTTGTCCAATATAGTAGATGCCAACAACTAACATCAAGGCTGGGATCACACTGAAGCCGTTGTGGCTCCACTCCGGCATGCCGGAAAGGACCTCTCATGCTATGGATGTCATCCAAATCATCACTGCAACTACAGTAAACCTCGGATATATCGGACTCGGATATATCGGAAATTCGCTCACAACGGACAGATAAAAAAGAACCAATTTTTCTGTAATGCATTTCCAATAAAAATTCATTGCATATATCGGATTTTTTATAACGGATTTCGCCTATTTCGGACAAAATCTCCAGTCCCGTTCCAATGCATTTCCATGAAATTTCCCTCGCATATATCGGATGGCTGCATCGTGGCGCTCCGATTCGCAGAATCGTGACAGGCCGCTATACGACGTCATTTGCAGCGTTGCCTGCGCGTCCAGGTACATTGGAAACATAGTCAAGGAAGTGCCTTTTTATAACGGATAAAATCCCATTTACGCATATTCCGGATATAAATCCGATATATGCGTAAAACGGACATTTTCCGGTATACGCATATAACGGATTTCGCTTATATCGGACAAAACCAGTGGGAACAATTGAATCCGATATATCCGAGGTTTACTGTATTATCAATTACGGCCGCCGCAACTGTACTGCAAGGAGCTAGTGGGAGCCTACAACACAGATTTCAATCTTACGGAATTCTTCCAGCGGCCGCAAAGGAGCCTCAATGCATTCAGTGTGATCCCGGGGTAAACACAAACGTTAGCAATACTAGAGTTACTAGATACTGTATGTTAGCCCAAGTGCTAACATTACACTCATATATTTTAACAGCAGCAATGTGCTAGGTTAGCATATACACTGAAGAAAAATAAGTGATCAAACTTACTGCTCCCGTGTCTGTTGGGAGAGCCACAAGCTGCATTTTAAGATGTGTAGCGAAGCCTGTATGCACATTCCGGATTCATCTAGCTAGCTTGGGGTGGAGTATCATGAACAGGCTGTAGGGAAACATATTCCTGTTAAACACCATTTAAAAGTCACTTTTTCATGATAGGGCACCTTTTTAGTGGCACATTTTGACAGAAGTGTCACCCTCTGCTGTCTAGTATCCAATCGGAGACCCCCTTCGAAGGTGCCTATGGCAACCTGAAGCGCCTCTTTGACAAAGCGGCCAAGATGTACCACCAAGTGAAGAAGCAGGAAATGAAGAAGCTGTCGCCATCCCGACAGAGGTGAGGATGCTGCTCGGAAAAAACGTAGCAGATGTTTGGAGGGATTTATTATATTTCAGTTTTATTATTCACATAGGGCTGTGGATTAATCCATCATCAATATTAATCTCATTAAAAACGTTAACACAGTTATACACTTGGGTAGCATTGCAGTCAGTTTGTCCAAGTAGTGTCGTGCTTGTGCAACTGGATAATTGCATAATCAAACCACTCAATATGGAAGACTAAACAAGCGCATTGGCCCCCTCAATGCGAAACTCCCTGATGGAATAGTCGACTGCCATAGTATGACTTGATTTTTCTTTCCTCTGAAGCAAATCCAGCTTTAAGAGAAAACTGCATCTGTTTGGAATTTTGTCATCTACAATCCTTATTGAAACATGAACACACATCTTTCTCTTTTCTGTGCATTCTAAAGAGAGAAAAACAGCAACAATGAGGGCGCTATTTTGACGGTCTTTAAAAAAAAAAAAAAAAAAACTCCCAAAAATGTTCAATTTTCATAACGTGACCTGCATATTAACCAAGCTACGGCTACATTATTAACACTGTTAGGCTGAAGAACTACATGACTGGCGTAGTGACACCTCACCACACCACGGCGGCTAGCTACACGCATGGACAAAATTGTTGGTACCCCTCAGTTAAAGAAAGAAAATCCCACAATTCTCACTGAAATCACTTGAAACTTACAAAAGTAACGATTAACGATCAAAATCAGCCATCACTTTTGAATTGTTGATTAACATAATTAATAAAAAAAAAAAAAAAGAAACAGGCCTGGACAAAAATGATGGTACCCATAACTTAATATTTTGTTGCACAACCTTTTGAGGAGATCACTGCAATTAAACGATTTCTGTAAGTGTCAATGAGCCTTCTGCACCTGTCAGCAGGTATTTTGGCCCACTCCGAAGGAGCAAACTGCTCCAGTTGTCTCAAGTTAGACGGGTGTCTTCTCCAGATGGCATGTTTCAGCTCCTTCCACAGATGTTCAATGGGATTCAGATCTGGGCTCATAAAAGGGACACTCCAGAATAGCCCAACGCTTTTCTCTTAGCCATTCTTGGGTGCGTTTGGCTGTGTTTTGGATCGTTATCCTGTTTTCCATGACCCGCGACCGACACCAAGCTTTCTGACACTAGGCAGCACATTTCTCTCCAGGATGCCTTGATAGTCTTGAGATTTCACTGTACCTTGCTTTGATTAGCTAACAGTGGTGTCCTCCTCGGTCGTCTCCCATGAAGTCCACTTTGACTCAAACAACGACCAATGGTGCAATCTGTTATTGTTATTGGTGGTGGTTTAATAGCTGGCCTTATAGGCGGTCTCACATAGGTGTGTCCCATTACGAGCATTAATTACCTCTTTTTATCCATTTTTGTATCTTTTTAGAACGCACAGACAGGAAAAAGATGCGTTCACGTCTTCCATAACGATTGGGGATGATGACCAAAATTCCAAAAAAGTGCAGTTTTCTTTTGAAGTGAAGCAATTAGTCAGCGATTCCACTAGGGATTCTGCCCACGTTCTTTCTTGAGTCTCTTTGCTCATGCAAAATGAAACACAATGAATATAGATTAATGAATTATATTTAATCACGATTCATGTAAATTAATTCACAGCGATTCATGCAATTATTCATTCATTTTCTATGTCACTTAACCTTCATTTGGGATGTGGGGGTATGCTGGAGCCTACCCCAGATGACTTTGGGTGAGAGGTGGGGGTACACCCAGGTCTGGTGACCAGCCAATCGCAGGGCACCTTGAATAATTAGATTTTAAAATCTTCTAAATATGTTTTTTTTTTTTTTATTATTCAAGCCCTCTTCACATTAATTATTATATTATATAGAAAATATATATTATTACATTATAGCCTCACATTCCAGAAGCTTCCGGGGGGAAAAAAGTCATATTTTAGGCTTTAGGTTTTATTGTTGTTTCAGCAATACTATAATGATTTTGCATTGATGTTATTTTTGTAGTCCTTTACAAATACAAGCAGAAAAAAAGAAGACAGCATCTGTTGTGTTAAGTAATGAATGTGACCTCCCATTACACTTGAGAAAAGGCAGGGAGCTGCCTCCCTTAAAAGTAAATGGTATGGAACCCTACTTAATGTTATTGTTCACATCTGTATCTGTCCTATTTACTTTACTACGTTAAAATAACTGTCTGTAAAGTTTAAAAAAGGTTAAAGAAGAGGTAATTAAAGCAACAGTAAACAAAAGCGTCTGGTTTCCATGATCTCGTCTTCCCTGTTTTCCTGCAGGTCCAGAGACATCAAGCGCGTCCTGGTGAGCTTCATGTACCTGCAGAGTCTACTGCAGCCCAAGAACAGGTGAACTGCACTGTGGGCGCGGAGGGAAGGAGTGTCTACGTCACAAGATGTAGTCCAAACAAGCAGAAGCTGTTAACGTTTTCCATGGTCGTACGTCTTCTCATTTCTCAAGCTTGATGGAGGCAGAGCTGACCTCGCTGTGCCAGTCTGTGCTGGAGGACTTCAACCTGGTGCTCTTCTACCTGCCGCCGCCGCTGGCGCACACCCACTGTGGCGCCCACCACTCCCTCAGCGAGGAGGATGAGGAGCAGCAGCACACCGACGGCTCCTGCACCGTGCTGCCCGACACACTGGTTTTCAAGATGGTGGTCACATGCTTGATGGTGGTGCACAGCCTGAAGAGAGGAGGTGGGACAAACTGGACAGACATAATGTTTTAGATGTGAACGTCAATGAGTGTATTTTGTTTGTGCATAAGGATCAAAGCAGTATAGCGCATCCATCGCTTTTACGCTGGCCCTGTTCTCCCATCTGATCAACCATGTGAACATCAGACTGCAAGCTGAACTGGAGGAAGGGGAGAGCCAGGTGCCACCACTGAACACAGACGCTGCTGGTGAGATGCTGGTACCATGTCGAAACAAGTGCACGTGTTGATGCGTGCATTGTTGCTGCAGCTCAAAGTGGGTGTAACCTTTGTAGCGGCGCATACCTGACTAATGATCTTAACAAACATGCTCTCGTGCTCCAGTCAAACGTGTTCATCTGATGGCATACTCAACAGTACAATGATCACACCCTGTCTGGGCCCACTTAACACCAAAAACACAGTACGTTTGCCAAGTGGAAGTGCATGTATATTCTTAATAATAACCAACATAATAGAAAAAAAAATTCAAATCCTCTGCTCCTGTTGCATCATCTGGAACAAGCATGCTGCTGTGTGTGAGACTTCCTGTCTTTGTGGAAAATCCTGATCGGAAAATCAATAATGTGATTGGCCAGCCAATCACAGGGCACATATAGACAAACAACCATTCACACTCACATTCATACCTATGGACAATTTGGAGTGGCTAATTAACCTAGCATGTTTTTGGAATGTGGGAGGAAACCGGAGTACCCGTAGAACATGCAAACTCCACACAGAGATGGCCGAGGCAGGAATTGAACCCTGGTCTCCTAGCTGTGACGTCTGCGTGCTAACCACTAGACCGCCGTGCCGCCCTCAGTAACAATCAATAATCTACAATTTTAACAAAATAATAATGACATGAATAGAAATAAAGAAGACTCATTCAAAGACGTGATGACATGTACCATAGTATTCTACACTGGTCACTAGGGGTAATGTTGGACGAGACACACAAGCACCAGACTTAATCGCAGATTTTGTTGCAGGTTCGAAAGATCTTACGATAGGCACAATAATCCCTAACATGGGCTACTGTTGCGGCTGCAACCCACGCCAAGCTGAAGCGTAGGTGCAAATCCCAGATGTCACTTCCTCTCCACGCCACCAGAACTTATTTATTCCTTAGGTTTTCACTTTTCTTCTTATGTCTACTATATTGGTTAATAGGAGTGTAAAGGTTACTGCAGTGGTGTTATTCCATGTCTTGATAATGATAATGTTGGAAATAGGTTTTCTGTGTTATGATAATTTAATCGGCACAAATGTTCAGGGAAGCACAGTACAAATGGTCTAGTATGAGGATACCCTCACTCTCCCGTCATCCCTTTCCAATCCTGTAGATAGAAAGCTTCTTCTTCTTTTTTTTTTTTTTTACCCCACTGCTGTGTTTGGTGTGCCACTGCGCTACTTGCCCCCAATTTGGGCCATGACTGCCAAAACAACTTCTAAAATATGGCCTTAAAATACAGTTCCATAAGCCAAGCCGCTATGCTATTTTTACTGACAAAATCTTTTCTTCTTCTCCTTTAGATGACTTTGAGACGAGGGATGCTCTGCCTACAGACGGTCCTGAGGAGAGGCCTCTGCAGAACGGATCCCTGGAGCGAGAGGATGAAGAGGAGAAAAATGAAGTCGGCCCCAAGAAGAAAAGTGGTGTGGAAGTCGAGGAAAAACAGAAGCAGAAAAAGAAGTACACCCGCCTCTCTCGACTCCGCCGACGGCGCTGCACCCGCAAGGACCGGCGAGAAGACGAGGATGAGAGCGACCTGAGCGAAGGCTTTGAGAGCGAAGACGAGGAAGAAGACGAGGAGGAGGAGACGCTGGCAACGAGAGATCGAAGCGCTGCTTCAGCTGGGTGCCCGTCGCCCGGAGTGCCGCCCGATCAGTCCACTCTCGGTAAAGAACTGAAGAACAACCCACTGGGCGGAGAAGGTTGCTGGGGGAGCGGCTCTGAGGAAGAGGAGGAAGGCGGGACGGCTTTTGACGTGGAGACGGACTCCGACATGAACAGCCAGGAATCGCGCTCAGACCTGGAGGACATGGACGACGCAGAGAACTGCGACAACTGCGCAGCGGAACGCAAAGATGAAGAAGAGGATGAAGAACATCCCAAGGAGGAGGGCGGCAACGGGGGCGGGGACACGCCGCCCACCGCTAACGGGCCCCTGGCGGCAAACGAGGCCAGCATCAGCAGCAACCTCCAGGCAATGTCCTCTCAGCTTTTTCAGGCAAAGCGCTGCTTCCGCCTGGCTCCGACTTTCAGCAACATGCTGCTCAAGCCTCAAGCTGCTTCCAGTGGGCCCACCCCCACTGACGACTCCACGCCACCTTCCCAGGAGACCCCAATCACCACCAGCGACTCGCCCTGCGACGTGAACCAGACCACACCCAATGGGACCAATGAAAATGGTAATGTTCCTTTTGTTGTGTAATTCATTGATAAAGAATCCAGAAATGAACGTGAACTTCCTCCCTCAGACCTGGACTCGGATTCAGAGGGCAGCCAGCACAGCGCTCATTTTGTGCACAGTGAGAAGACGCTGCTGGAGAAGCTGGAGATCCTGACCAATCAGGGCTTAATCCAGGTGGTGAAGGTCTTCATCGACTGGCTCAGAACAAACACGGACATCATCCTCATGTGTGCACAGGTGAGGGCACGCCTCCAGACGTTCGTTTCAGGAATGAAACTTCAACTTTTCTCTCTCTGCAGAGTTCTCAGAGCCTCTGGAACCGCCTGTCTGTGCTCCTCAATCTTCTACCCGATGGCAGCAGGATGCTGGAGGCCGGTGAGTTAATGATGTTAATGTTAGCTTACGTGCTTTTTACGTACCTTGCCGACATGTGCCTTGTAGAGGTCGACCTCAACCCGGAGGTGACGGAACTGCTCAACGAGTGCGAGCGGCCCGCTCTGGTCCAGACTCTGCTACTGCCCGAGGACGTGGCCCTGCGACACTTACCTGCTCTCGCCGTCGCTCACCGCCGCCTGGACTTTGCTCCCCACAGCGTCTCCCTCGGTCCGCTTCAGGAGGTACACACATTCTAACACACAATTTATTACCATTTTATATATTTTTTATTACCATTTTATTACCATTACCTCCAAATATGACAATTATGACAAAGAGAAAATACACATTCCACTTAAACAGCTGATTATAATCAATCAATATTGGAGATTTTAGATGCAGGCCGAAATAATCTGGCTTATTTTTTTCTCATATACAAGTATTAATAGACCATCCCGCTGCATAAATTTTTTTTTAATCAATTTCAAAATAAAAGCACAAGATTAAGTGTATTTAGTGGAATTTCTAAAAAGCTTAAAGATCAAATGGATGAGTTGCATCATGAGTTTGATGACAATGACTGTTAATAAATGCATGGCAAGTGTTACTTTGTGATACTTTTACCATACAAGCAGGCGTATTACATAAAAGTCTGCTCTCCCTTGCCTTCTTGCAGTGCATCGTGCGAGTGTGTTGCATTCGCAGTTTTGGCCATTTCCTTACCAGTCTCCAGGGCAACGTGCTGCACTTCAACCCGGAGGCGGGCATTTTCACCAGCGTCACTCAGTCGCAGCCCGACAATCTGGTGCTGCAGGCTAAGGCCCAGTTCCGAATGGTTAGCGACTTTTGACCTCCAACATCTCTCTGTCTGTGTGGAACTGTTTTGTCATCAGTGGGAATGTTACATTTAATAGTTTTGCTTTATAAACGTTACAGGCTGAAGAGGAGGCCCGTAGGAATCGACTGATGCGGGACATGGCCCAGCTTCGACTCCAGGTGTGAACATAATGTCACTCTTGTCTCCTTACATGTGGAATGTAGCTACAGTTGTGCTCAGAAGTATTCATACCCCTATCATTTTTGGAGTATTTCCCATCTATTTCTTTCTAGATTCCATTTATTCTACAACAAATGACATAAAAGGTTACAACAGGTTTTAACAAAGAAATATTTTTCTGCTTTATTTCACAAATTTGCAAAACATCTCATGTTCAAAAGTATTCATACCCTGCTTTATGATGTCACTTAATAGCCAATGACAGATTCCTGTAGTTGACTACCAGGTTCCAGCACGTTTCCACAGGGATTTTGGCCCATTAAACCTTGGAAATTCTCTCCAGGTCCTTCAGATTGGATGGTTTCCTTGCACTAACCTTCACCTTGAGTTCCCGCCACAGATTTTCGATAGGGTTGAGGTTTGGGCTTTGGCTTGGCCACTCCAAAACATTAATTTCATTGTCCTCAAACCATTTCTTGACTTTTTTGGCGGTATGTTTGGGGTCGCTATCTTGTTGGAAGAGCAAATGTGGCCCTAAACCAAGTTTTGCAGCAGAGTGCTGGATGTTCTGCTGGAGGATCTCGATGTAATGTTCCTTCTGCATGATGCCGTCCACCTTAATGAGGTTCCCCGTGCCACTCGCTGAGAAACAGCCCCACAGTTGGCACCGTGTTCTTTGGTTTGAAAGCTTCACCCTTCTTTCGCCAAACGTAAGCAACATCTCTGTGCCCAAAGAGCTCCATCTTCATCTCATCTGACCACAGAATTGATGACCAAAATGCCATGGCTTCGTTTAGGTGTTTTTTGGCAAAGTCCAGACGTGCTCTTGTGTGGTTGGGTTTGAGGAGTGGAGTCTTCTTGCGTGGTCGGCGTCCATTGAGTTTGAGTCCTGCCCTATTCAATGTCCTCTGGAGTGTCTGTCTTGAGATATTGCTTCCCTTGTCACCGAGGTCACGCAACATCTCCTTGGTGGTGATATCGGAGTTAATGGTGGCGGCCCGTACCAATTTTCTCGCCTGCCTGGCTGAGACTGTGGGCTTCCCTCCAGGTCTTCTCAGGTTCTTCACTGTGTGGAATTCTTTATACTTCTTAATTATGCTCTGGACTGTGGTTCTATGGACCTGAAAGCATTTGGATATTGCTTTGTAGCCCAAACCTCAGGTCCTCACTCAGTTCCCCTCAATTTATAGTTAACATTTACTTGGATTTGTTGAATAACATTGCAGGGACCAACAAGACACATCTTGCAAGTAAAAAAATACTTGAACAATGAAAAACAGATGACTTTATACTTCAGGAGGACAAGGGTATGGATACTTTTGAACAGGGGTGGAAATACAAATGTTATCATCAATGTCATAATGTCCATCAACCAAAGAAAAGAATCGAACATTACTGAATTTTTCCAGGGGGTATGAATACTTATGAGCACAACTGACTCATGTCCTTGCAGTTGGAGGTGTCGCAGCTCGAGGGCAGTCTCCAGCAGCCCAAGGCCCAGTCCTCCATGTCCCCTTACCTGGTGCCCGACACGGCTGCTCTGTGCCAGAATCTGAGCGTCATCCGGCATCTGGCGGGCAGCGGGTGCTTCATCATTATCATCCCAAGAACAGGTCAGCGCGCTGATTTCAATCCCATTTCCTCAAATACACATTCAGATTCCCTCGACGCTCGCTGTGTCCTGTTGTGCTGCAGTGATCGATGGACTGGACCGACTGAAGAAGGAGAATGCCGGCGCGCGTGACAGCATCCGCTTCTTGGAGTCTGAGTTCCGTAAAGGCAACAGGTGCGCACTTCCCCAAAGTATTATATCTTCTTTACTCGCCGTCGTCACTGTTACCGGAGTGTTCTTTGCCACACAGGTACATCCGCTGCCAGAAGGAGTCGGGTCGAAGTTTTGAAAGGGATAAACTGAAACGCCAGGACATCGACGCCTGGTATACATCATTACATCATATAACATAACATAAAGCACGCACTAGATCTCAATGACCGGCTATTATTAATTCACAAGTATTTATCCCATAATAGTCATAATCATACTGTTATGGCTACTGTTTTGGCCGTCCTCCAGCTGAACTCAATTCCAGATGTCTCTTCCTGTCCACTTGTCTGAACATTTATTGAAACACACGGGCTTGAGTCTTAGTTATGTCTCAGTTAATTGGCTTATTTTCTTTGATTATATCTAATTTATTGGGTAATATGAGTGTAAAGGTGACTGGTTGGGTTTTATTTCATGTCTAGAGGGCTCTAATTATGGTAAGGATTTTATTTTGAAAGTCATACCGGTTTTCTATTCTCAACTGTGAAAATGGTTTAATTTCATTTGAACATGCATCAGATTCCAATTGAGTGCATCCCATAATCAGTTCCCAGTTCCACATGTCCAAAAGGAGTAGGAAGAAGCAAAGCTTATTAAATCCTACCCCTCCATCTGGTACTTTTACAATCACTAACTCTTACATTTGTTCACTTCCTGCTTTCCATAATACAGTTTAAGGTTTTTTTTTTGTTTTTGTTTTTGTTAAGACACCTCGTACCAAAGTACAACATTTTTACCACCTTCTAAATATGCTTTTTAACTTTATTAGAGCCCTCCTAGACATGAAATAACACCCCTATAGTCACCTTTACACTCAAATTAACTAATAAAATAGACATAAGGCAGATAAGACAGGTAAGGTTTTTTGTGTTTTTTTTTATTAATGTACCTTGTACCGAAGTAGGACTTGATATGAGCATCCAATGCCATAATGTGTACCATAGTGCGTGTCAATATAGTGATATATATAGCACATCATGACTGGTTCAAGACTCTTCATCCTTGGATTTAGCAAACATCAACTGCTTGTATTGTTTCTTGAATTGGCTCATCGTTGTGCATTGTTTGATTTCCTTACTCCATCCATTCCATAGTTTGATTCCACATACTGAAATGCTATGGCTAGCATAACGTAGTCCTAGCATAGAAGTGTTTCAAATGTACTTCTTCCCTGAGATCATATTTCTCCTCTCTTGTAGAGAAGTATTGGATGACATTTTTAGCTAATTGCTTATTTTTAGCCTTATGCATTATTTTAGCTGTTTGAAGATGAACTATATCAGCAAGTTGAAGTATTTGTCATTTTAGAATTAAGGAGTTAGTATGTTCTCTGTAGGCGGCATTATGTATTAAATGTTACTGTGCGGAAATTCACTTATCGTGATAAACATGTACATGCTAACCTAGTACGATGTTTAAATGTATATGTAGCTATGCTCGTGTTTGTAATATTTGTCTCCTACTGTCCCACTCCTTAATGTTACTTTGCCGTGTGTCCTCCCATGGCATCAATTGCGTTGGACCATTGCAACGTGTAAAGTACACAACAGAGCTCATGTCTTATCATGCTTGATCTAGGCACCTGTACAAGATGGTGGACAGCTGTCGTCAGTTGACCGTGTCCCAGAGCAACGGAGACGACGACACGGCCGGCATGGTGACGCTCCTCACCGGCCATCAAGTGGACGAGCTTTGCGATCGCTCCACGGCAATGAAGGTCAGATCCATCATCACATCACCACCACAGAGTCAATCCAGCATGCAGTTTTTGTTGGTACCGAGTCGCCGGTCCCTGACTCCAGTTATGGCACCGTACTGTTTTGACGCGCCTTCTTGGCAGGGCGCGGTCCACCTGGGGTTGTCGAGCAAGGTTTATAATTTCATATGAAAACGAGCAGATTGCAATGCCAGCGCTGGAGCGAGCGGTCAGCCCACCAGCCAATGTCTAGTGAGGTCCATGCGCTCCATTTCTACAGTGAAACGGTCTTTTTCCTCATAAGCTGCTGTGGAGGCGGTCCCAGTGATCAGCAAACCACATGTTAGTTTTTTGGTGTCCTGGTCTGATCTGGTTTCACCCAACCCCTGGCTTGGGGGCTGGGCGTCTCAACCGGCAATGCGTTGCCTTTCTGTCGTAGATAAGCACATGCGTGTTGCATCCTGACTGGAAAATATTCCATTCCTAATTGTACCTTTTTTTGTTTCCTCCCCCCCGCCAGTCGGCTGTCCAGGCAGCCAGCTCGGCAGGCATGGAGCTGAAGAACATCGCCGAGTTCTACCGCCAGTGGAAGGAGATCGGCTGAGGGGCGAAAACGGGGGGCAGCTGTCGGTGCTGCGAACATCTGATCGATCACAACACTCGCTCCCTCTCTCTTTCCCTCTCTTTCTCTCTCTCTCTATCTCTCTCTCTCTCTCTCTCCCACTCTTTTGCTCTGTGTGTATCTGCGTCTCCAAAGGCAAAACAACAACTGAACATGAAGATGAACATGATCGATGGAAAGAGTTCAAGATTAGAGAGTCGGTGGAGGATTAAGAAAAAAATACGACAAGAGGAGCGTTAAAGAGCGCGAGCCCTAGTGGTCACGGTGAGGGGAGCGTTGGGGCGGGGGGAACGCCACACAAACTCGGTGGTGCTCCGGTTCAGTCCCGACCAGGCAGGCACTGGACATGTTAGCAAACTATCCATGATGTGGAGAGAGAAGCCGCACACACACTCACATGTTCACATTTAGGTGTTTTGAGCAGTGCTTTCCCGCTGTCCCTGCATGTTCTTTTTTTTTGTTTTTCTTTCTTTTTGACAAAGTCTAGCGGGGTGAGCGTGATGACAACCTTTCAGAGAGAGAAAACCAGAACCCATCCACAAACAAGCAGGCTGTGGTGCAACCACAAAGGCCTCCAGGAAGGGTTATTCCAGAGCTACATGTTTCTCCTCTTTTTTTTTTTTTTTGCAGTTTTGAACGTTTAAGACGTTTTCATTTGGATTTTTAATTTTTCTACCCAAACAACAACCCAAACTTTTCACGTTGCTGTTTTTTTTTTGTTGCGCTTAGTCTTTAAGCCTGGATGCATTATGCAGGAACGCGTAAGGGAAAGGCTGGAGCCACTTACTCATTTATCAAGGTGTCACATTTACAAGAGAAAGGGCGGCAGGGGTGGGCCGACTCCTCCTCTGTGGAATGTGGGTTATGTTCGGACCACCCCTCAAAAAAAAAAAATAATAAAACGCATCCCATATGTACATCACTGTCTCCATAGTGAGTGCCCCATCCCATCATGCACTGTGCAAAAAGAAAACATACAGCATATGTGTGCCCATGCATTGAACAATAAAAGATTCATTCAAATAATTCAATTGTCCTTTTGGTAAATTCCAGCCTGCGTAAATATTCCCAGAAAATATGACGTCTTGATCTGTTAAAAAAAAATACATAAAATGTATATTAACTGACAATTCATCCATTAATGTGACACATATTTAACGCATTAATACATTTATTTATATTTGATGCAGACGGCCCGGCGGTCTAATGGTTAGCGCGCAGACCTCACAGCTGGGAGACCAGGGTTCAATTCCACCCTCGGCCATCTCTGTGTGGAGTTTGCATGTTCTCCCCGTGCATGCATCCGGGTACTCCGGTTTCCTCCAACATTCCAAAAACATGCTAGGTTAATTGGTGACTCCAATGTGAGTGTGAATGGTTGTTTGTCTATATGTGCCCTGTGATTGGCTGGCCACCAGTCCAGGGTGTGCCCAAAGACAGCTGGGATAGGCTCCAGCACCCTCGTGAGGAAAAAGCGGTAGAAAATGAATGAATTAATGAATATTTGATGCAGTATTATTTGTGTTTTCCTAGAAGCTCAAAATATACATTTTGGCTGTCTGCTTTCATGGATTAACAAAGGTGTTTTAAACCTGGCCACAAGAGGGCGTTATGTGATAGGATATGTAGGATAACCTCAACAATATGGACGAACAAGGGGTTTGACATTATGAATGTTCATCGTTATTTATTAACTTTAAAATAGCATCATAGGGGACAAAAAGTGCTTTTTTCTTCTTCAGTTTTGACGTTTTTTTGCCATTTTTTTCGTCACTCAGCAGACCTCATTTGTTAATAGCGGTGTCTTCACATTGACCACGAGGGGGCGTTGTTTCCTTGCAATCTCGTCCAATACAGTACTTGGATTATCAATGATGTTTTCATGTACAGTGGGATACACTGTGGTCATCTACCATCGTGCATACACTTAACATGTTCCTGATTAGCATTGGTATTAGCATTTCTTATGCAGTACATGTTTTTGGACATTGTGTTTTTTAAAAAGCAACTCTTTTCATGCCAGATGTTGAAATGATTCTTAATTTTCTGTGTTTTCTTTAATAAGGAGTGAATTTAGGACAGCATTCCTAATATTTCCAATTAATGTAAATTTCTGATCAATTTTTGTGTGCGTGTTTATAATGTGTCCCTGTCATCAGCGTTTAGCTTTTACAGGTCCCCCCTTCTTCAGCCTCTCAAACTGGGTCTCCATTCTTTGTCCTGCACCGGGCCCCTTGCCCACCACTGATCCACAGCACACAGGGAAAAGGGAGGAGGGAGGGGGAAGGGGGAAGGGCATCCAATCAGTTGACAGCAAGGATCTGTGCCAACTTGAACGGCGACTGGCACCACTTTTTGTGCTCCATTTTCCTTTTGCACGCTAAAGGTGAAGCTCGGGCTGGAGAAGGCGCTGGACTTGTGGGCTCCAGGCGGTGGGGGCATGCGGGATGATTGACATCAAGTTGACCTCCTGACCAAAACTGAGATATGCCCGTGCAGAGGTCCTTGCTGGCGCTGGGGAAATGTCTGGCCTGCTTGGAGTTCATGTGTGAGTACTTTTACAAAAAACTGTATTGTGTGTTTGGTTGGGTATGCCATTGTCTCTGCCTGGCTCCGTCCTGACCGGACTGGACCACATGCATCTTGCAAAATATTGAAGGGGGATAGGGAGGATGGGATGCATACATGCATTATTACCACAAACATTTTAAAACATTTTTTGGTCTCAGACAAATGCAGCAGAAGACACAGGCCTTTGTCATTTCTCAGTAATATTGTAAAGACTGAACATTTTTTTGTACAAATTGGTACAGTTTTTCAGCATTTACAACTTTATTGAAAGATGACAGATGCAACACGACATACAGGCCTTTGTCATCTAGCAATATTGTTATAAAGACCAAAAAAAGTTTCAATATTTTCTTAGTGTCGTGTTGTCAAAACGATGTCATTTTCTGTTAATAAAGTTAGAAAGGCTGGAAAAAAAAATACAAATGTAACATTTTGTGTCAAAATGTTGTCAAATGTTTACTTTCTTATCGGTCTTTACAACTTTGTTGACATACAAGGCCTTTTATCGTTTGCCTTCAACAAATACATTGAGAATTGACAATATATTGAAAAACAACACAAGTCAGTTTTTGTCAATAAAGTTGTAAAGGTTGAAAAAAAATTATACATTTGTAAACATTGTTTTGTCAAGTGTCTTCACAAAATGTTTAAAAATGCTTACATTTTTTAAAAAGTCTTTCCAACTTTTTTGACACAAAGTTGTCAATAAAGTTGTAAAAACTATTTAAAAAAAATTATAAACATTTTCTCCAGTCCTTACAACTTTCTTGAGAAATGACAAATGCAGCACAACACCTTTATTGACATTTGTCAGTAAAGACCAAAAAAGTTTCTACATTTTTTTTCGTCTTTACAAATGTATTGAGAAATGACAACAACATGACACAAAAGCCTTTATCATTTTTGTCAATAAAGTTGTAAAGGTTGAAAAAAAATATACATTTGTAAACATTGTTTTGTCAAGTGTCTTCACAAAATGTTTAAAAATGCTTACATTTTTAAAAAAAAGTCTTTCCAACTTTTTTGACACAAAGTTGTCAATAAAGTTGTAAAAACTATTTAAAAAAATTATAAACATTTTCTCCAGTCCTTTCTTTCAGACTTTCTTGAGAAATGACAAATGCAGCACACCTTTATTGACATTTGTCAGTAAAGACCAAAAAAGTTTCAACATTTTTTTTCGTCTTTACAAATGTATTGAGAAATGACAACAACAACATGACACAAAAGCCTTTATCATGTTTGTCAATAAAGTTGTAAAGGTTGAAAAAAAATCCTACAAGTTTTTAAACATTTGTTGTCACTGTGTCCTCACAAAAATGTTTCTTTGTTGTAGTTAAATGTAAAAAATGTGTTAAACTTTAGCACATTTTTAAGCATTCTTTCAATTGTAACAACTTTATTGACACACAGGCCTATTTGTAAAAAACAAAACAAGGTCCAAACATTTTTTTAGTCCTTACAACTTTAGTGAAAAAATGATAAAGATGACATTACACAAAGGTCTTTGTGTAATGTAATGTAAGGAAAATTGTAAATTGAAAATTTTGTTAAAATAGTCACATTTTCACACATTTGAAATCATCTTTTTTAATTTTTGTAAACTTTATTGACAAACCACAAAGGCACTCCCACTTCCATCCACGCGTGGAATAGTAGCGTTGCCGTTCGAGGCGGTAACGGCAACATTCCGAAGACGACATGTCCCCGCAGCAGTTAAGAAATTCCACGATGGCGCAAGCACGCGCACAGCCGCTGGTCTGTGTTGTGATGGGAGAGAGCGGCGCGCGCGCGGGCACACACGTGGCCCCTGTTGTTGTTGTTGCTGCCGCCGACACTCGTCTTGTGATCACGTGGGTCGCCAGCTCGCTTCCTAATTGGCTGACTCTGGGACAGTGAACACACTGGCGACTCCACGAGAAGAAGAAGAAGAAGAAGAAGAAGAAGAAGAAAGTGGACACACGCACAAACACCGCGGAAAGAGGAGGGGTAGCGAAGGAAGGAGAAGGGGTACCAGGTTGTTTCCAAACATCTTTGACCGGAAAGCGAGGGAGGTGATGGCCGACAGCCGCGGTAAGTGGACCCGGAAGTCTTGTGACAAAAGGCGCGTGCGAGGAGACATGATGACAATATAATATTGAGCTAACATTCCCTTACAATATCTTCATTTTGTTTAGTTTTTCTTTTTTTTCCTTAGTGGAGACACGGGGCGTAATTCTTGGAAAGTGGAGGGAGGAAGTCGTGAAAAAAAAACTCACGCGTGGGATTCCAGGAATGTTGACTATGGGAATGAGCTTCATATGACTGACATGTTTTTACTCTGGAAACGTCTCTTGTCCAAAACACATTATTTATGGCATTTGTCACTTTTGGAGATGTTTTTCCACACTCCCACGGTAACTTGTACTGGAATCGTGTGTACTCCCATTCCACAGCTGCACTGATGACGCAATGATTAGTCACTTTATTATTTAAATTAAAAAAAACCCCGCAAATATGAAAGAAAAACAGATATGTTTACACGAGTGGGTGTTATACAAAAAATATACTTTTTTTTTTATTTTTTTTACAATTTTTAGTCGATGAATCTGTTATGAAAAATGAATGACAAAAATAATATGAAGCAAACATTAGTGGTTGGGTCTGCAACGTATCAGAAAAGAGGCAAAAATACTCCAAAAATACATACAAATATATACAAAAATACATTGTTTTCAAAGTCAAATCTGATATATTTTGGCTAAAACACAAGGAAGTCTGCTGTCATGCATGACTATGGAAATTTTAAAAAAATATTCAAATTTGAGGGTCTGAAATCAGCGGATTTTTACGTCAAATAGCGATTAATCCATGACCAAAACAGTTGTTGATTAACCATCAAATAATCGATTAACTGTTGCAGCTTTGCATTGTTCTGTTTTCTATCATTGCCTTATTATTTACATATTTTAAATATTTTTAATGTGGCCGAGGAAGCTCATCAAAACAACACATAGTTTAAAAAATATATCAATTATCCACATAATATACCACTTACTGAAATACCATACTGAAAACTGCACAGTTCAAATACAGCAGTACCCTAGAAAATACACAAAAATGTAGTAAACCAAGCTACAGCTCTTATATTGGATCTGATGGTGCAGAGTCATCAAACTCTAATTTAATAAAATTAATGAATATCAGGGCTGCACGGTGGTGGAGTGGTTAGCGCACAAACCAGGGTTCAATTCCACCCTCGGCCATCTTCTGTGCGGAGTTTGCATGTTCTCCCCCGTGCATGCGTGGGTTTTCTCCGGGTACTCCGGTTTCCTCCCACATTCCAAAAACATGCTAGGTTAATTAGCCACTCCAAATTGTCCATAGGTATGAATGTGAGTGTGAATGGTTGTTTGTCTATATGTGCCCTGTGATTGGCTGGCCACCAGTCCAGGGTTTAGCCCAGCTGGGATAGGCTCCAGCACCCCCCGCGACCCTTGTGAGGAAAAACGGTAGAAAATGAATGAATGAGTTCTCCTCCTATTTTGTGTGGAAGTGGTAACTTTTTGGCTTCTTATTTTGTCTTTCCCCACCCTCGGCCATCTTCTGTGTGGAGTTTGCATGTTCTCCCCGTGCATGCGTGGGTTTTCTCCGGGTACTCCGGTTTCCTCCCACATTCCAAAAACATGCTAGGTTAATTAGCCACTCCAAATTGTCCATAGGTATGAATGTGAGTGTGAATGGTTGTTTGTCTATATGTGCGCTGTGATTGGCTGGCCACCAGTCCAGGGTGTACCCCAGCTGGGATAGGCTCCAGCACCCCCCGCGACCCTCGTGAGGAAAAACGGTAGAAAATGAATGAATGAGTTCTCCTCCTATTTTGTGTGGAAGTGGTAACTTTTTGGCTTCTTATTTTGTCTTTCCCCACCCTCGGCCATCTTCTGTGTGGAGTTTGCATGTTCTCCCCCGTGCATGCGTGGGTTTTCTCCGGGTACTCCGGTTTCCTCCCACATTCCAAAAACATGCTAGGTTAATTAGCCACTCCAAATTGTCCATAGGTATGAATGTGAGTGTGAATGGTTGTTTGTCTATATGTGCGCTGTGATTGGCTGGCCACCAGTCCAGGGTGTACCCCAGCTGGGATAGGCTCCAGCACCCCCCGCGACCCTCGTGAGGAAAAACGGTAGAAAATGAATGAATGAGTTCTCCTCCTATTTTGTGTGGAAGTGGTAACTTTTTGGCTTCTTATTTTGTCTTTCCCCACCCTCGGCCATCTTCTGTGTGGAGTTTGCATGTTCTCCCCCGTGCATGCGTGGGTTTTCTCCGGGTACTCCGGTTTCCTCCCACATTCCAAAAACATGCTAGGTTAATTAGCCACTCCAAATTGTCCATAGGTATGAATGTGAGTGTGAATGGTTGTTTGTCTATATGTGCGCTGTGATTGGCTGGCCACCAGTCCAGTGTGTACCCCAGCTGGGATAGGCTCCAGCACCCCTGTAACCCTCGTGAGGACAAACGGTAGAAAATGAATGAATGAATATCATAACAATGAGGTAGATTGAAGTATCATTGCATAACTTTTTTTGTGCGAGTAATGTTGAGGAGCAGAGCGCGTGGTGGTTGGGTAACTGTGGCTTTCATGTGAAATGTGTCAACAAGTGTCGGGAAGTCCAGGTGAAGATGAGGAACACCTTTACGCAAACAGAAATGGGGAACTAAACACACGACACGCCTTGTAACGTTCACTCTGCGGGCGGCAGTAAGACAAACGGAAAGGGAGCGACTTGTCTGTGGATGTCGTTGATTCATAACAAGGGCGAATTTATCAATATGATCTTGAGGGTGGGAGGGGGAGGGGGCATTTTGTGCAAGGGGGGGGGCGCATTCTCTGCACATACGCGAAGGGTGTCTTTAGTTACTGGAGTTACTTGGCTCTGTCAGCAATTTGGAGGAAAAAATTGCAGAATTCACCCGCTCTCCTGTTGGTGTAATGGTACAGCTGCTCCCTTTCAAAGCTTTGGTTTGATCTAAAAGTTCCACATTTTTTTGTATGCACGGGTACACGTTAAGCGAGGGAGATAGTCACATGTCTGTGATCAATCCCTCACCACTTCATGCTTCAAATTTTGTAGCTTCAGTTTTACCGTGTTTTTTTTTTTTAAAAAGCTGTTTCTTCGTTGAATATGGCCTGTTGTTAAAAAAAAAAAAAACGAATGTTTCATATTTTTTTCCTAAATTTATCATTTTCCAAAGTAAACTACAAATATAATGCATTTAAAGATGCATTCAAAAACATTATGATGATATGTATCATTGTACACTGGCTATTAGCTGTAATGTTTGGTGAGACACACAAGCACCAGACGCGGTCGCTGGAACAACAGGCTTTTATTGCAGGTTTGAATGATCTCACAACAAGGCCCAATAATGCTGCGGCTGTAACCCACGGCAACCCTGATGTCACTTCCTGTCCATGCCGCTAGGCTGCTTTTTGGTTGAATATGGCCTGTTGGTAAAAAAAAAAAAAAAAAAAAGCAAATGTTTCATATTTTTTTGCCTAAATTTATCATTTTCAAAGGTAAACTACAAATATAATTTAAAGATGCATTCAAAAACATTATAATAATATGTAGCATTGTACACTGGCTGCTAGGTGTAATGTTATTGTAATGTTTGGTGAGACACACAAGCACCAGACGCGGTCGCTGGAACAACAGGCTTTTATTGCAGGTTTGAATGATCTCACAACAAGGCATAATAATGCTGCGGCTGTAACCCACGCCAAGCTAAAACTCGGCTCTCAAACCCTGACGTCACTTCCTGTCCATGCCGCTGCAACACATTTACAGCATCGCACACAAGTACAAGTCTTATTTACGTCTGAAATGTCTCATTTGTTTACTATATTGGATAATTGTAATGGAAAGTTGACTCTAGGGGTGCTATTTCATGTCTAGAAGTCTCTAATGAGATTTTAAACAGGTTTTCTGTTCTTTAACTTTGAAGATATTCCATTGATAAATACGGAAACCTACTTTGAGGATTCCGTACCAATTACCAGCGTACCAGCGACAGCCAATGACCTCGGGCGTACCTAATGTGGTGTTCAGGGACATGGATGCAAGCAAAGTTGAATCATTTGGCAGCACTTTTGCATGCACGCAAGCAGCATTCAAAACCGCCGCCACGTCCTCCAAAGTGACTGTTAGAACATGCAAATGATGTCCTGCACTTTTCGCCGTCATCATCATCATCATCATGATCATCATCATGATGCATGCATGCAATGCAGCTTGTTTTCCGAGTGCTCCTGAATGCACCGCTTTGTGTCCGTGCTGATTTGTGTGTCCACAAAGCTGACTTTGTGGCTCGCAGCTGCGAGCGCCGTTGCCCTCCCTCGCCACCCGTGCCGCCGTGGAGGCGGAGGCGGAGGCCCCTCCTCTCTCCCGAGACGCCAGGCAGCCTGTCTGTCCTGACATGTCTGCCGAGCGAAGATGCTGATGACATGCTTTGATGGTTTGAACACCACAATTACCATAATCGGGCCTCGGGGTCCTGCTAAAAACCTGTTGGACTAGCAGGTTTGTCTCTGCAAGAATGTACGGGACATGATGTTTATTCCAGTGGCTGTCATATCGTTTCAAATCATAATTGCTGGAACCATCTAGTATGGTTGGAAGGAGGACATTATTCAAGCAAGCAGTACTTTAATTAGAACTTCATAATAAACAAACAAAATACAATGGTACCTCGTTTTTTGGCTTTGCGGTATTTATTCATTATTTATTAAAAAAAATAAACAGAGGCCGATTTTGTGATAATGAAAATCTAATCAAAAATATGTTTTATAGCTAATTATTCTAGTTCTACATAATAATATATATATTATATATATATACATATATAATAATATATATATTCACTATCTCTCCTCTGGACATGTCCCAAGAATCTCAGTCTGGCCGATAACTGACTTTATCTCCAAGGCCTCTATCATGTAATGTCCCTTCCTGATCCTATCCATCCTGGTCACTCCCAATGTGAACCTCAGCATCCTCATCTCTGCTACCTCCAGTTCTGCGTCCTGTCTTTTCTTCAGTGGCACTGTCTCTAGACCAGGGGTCTCAATCACGCGGCCCGCGGGCCAAATGCGGCCCGCAGGACACTCGTTTGAGGCCCCCGCCTTGATATGAAAGTTTAATGTTTAAGTTTGATATGGATGCTGTATGGTATCATGTACCCAGAAAAAATGATTACGTTTGATTCATGTTCATGTTAAAGGTTAAATAACTGTTAATAGTTATCCTCCCTATCTGTGTGGAAGTGGTAAGTTTTTGGCTATTTAAGTTGAAAGGAAATAACTTGAAGGCTACCGTTGAGGTGGCTAGCTCTCTAGTTTGCGAGTTAGCATGTGTCTCAAGACCCTGCAGTTGCGCAATATGTTGTAAATAAAAAGAGTATAAATGTGACTATAGTCGTGTTTTGTCATGTCTACAGGGCTCTAATAATGCTTTGTTCATTTTAATATGAAAAAAATCATTTGTCTACCCACCAACTATATGTGCTTTCTTAACTTTTTATTATTATTATTATATTTATTTATTACTGATTGATTGATTTTCTTTATTCTTGATTTGTTTATTTATTTTTCATCTTATTTTGTGTAGAAAAATAAAAAGTAAGATATTTGAGAACAGTGGAATGTTTTATCAGAGCTTTTATTGTAGAAAATTGGAACCAAAGCAAAGTTTTTAAAAAAATTTTTGTTTTTAATAAATGCGTTTTTTGTTTTTTTTTGAAAACCTGTTGCGGCCCAGTCTCACCCAGACCCTAGCTCCAGTGGCCCCCAAGTAAATTGAGTATACTTGGAAAGACTGCCCCCTGCAGGCCCAGAGTGTAACTGAGTGTTTTTTTCGTCCTAACGTATGGTATTCTTATCGAAATATCTTTTGCCATCTTGTCCGCGTTCCATCACCGCAACATTTGAGCAGAAAACTGTATTCTCAGGCCACAACATTCCTGACATAATTGTCAGCAGCGGACATACACACACACCAGAACAAACCACCTCGGTCTCATGTTGAGTTTTTACGTTAAACCGTATCCGATCTCTAAAGAGCGCTACTTTCCATTGTACTAAAAGCAAAGCAGTATTCCCATAGGAGCTCATGTACAGCCAATGAATCCCACCCAGACACGTAGAATAGTGTTTCTCACCATCTCTATCAAAGTGCTGTCACTCATGGCCCCATGGTGGGTTATTTTGCAGCACATTTAAAAAATGTAAAATTTGACAGTATAATGGAGAAGTAGGCTAACGTTTTCCAGCGAAGGCCACATACGGGAACACTTGGTGTCTCTTGTTGTCATGATGCTAATTTAGGGGCTAGTCCGTGAAGCAGGTTGAGTGGGCTAGCGAGCTAGCTAGCTAGCTAGTGTTGAGGGGAACGCCGGACTCTCTTTTTAAGCAGCTGTGTTGCCATAGTAACAGGTTATGTCCAGGCTTTCAGCTTAAAATGGCCGATGAAAGTTCCTTTGTTTCACTGTTTAATTCATTCGGGTATGGCGTCACCATTTAGTTAGAGCAGGGGTGGGCAAACTTTTTGACTCGCGGGCCGCATTAATTTAACAAAATTGACGGGGGGGATTATGTAGTATTTTACACGTAACAGTCTATTTTTACACCTATATTTTACACATATTTTACATGTAAAAGTGTCATGCAATCTGCTATATGTGCACTTTGAAATCATTTAGTTGATGTAAAGTGTGTTATAAATGTATTATTATTATTGTTATTTTTATTAGAATTATTATTATTAGCTATAGTAATGTTATTATATTATTATTATTATTATTATTTTGTTAATAATAATATTACTACCATTATTATATTAATATTATTAACAACAATATTAATATAATAGTAGTATTATTATCATTATTGACAACAACATTATTATTATTATTATTTGTATTACTATTATTGTGCTTGTGCTCCTTTTTCCAGGAGTATTTTGTAATATTACTACCATTATTATATTAATATTATTAAAAACAATATTAATATAATATTATTATTATTATTTTGTTAATAATCATATTACTACCATTATTATATTAATATTATTAACAACAATATTAATATAATAGTAGTATTATTATCATTATTGACAACATTATTATTATTATTATTTGTATTACTATTATTGTGCTTGTGCTCCTTTTTCCAGGAGTATTTTGTAATATTACTACCATTATTATATTAGTATTATTAAAAACAATATTAATATATTATTATTATTATTATTATTATTATTATTATTATTATTATTATTATTATTATTATTATCATTGTGCTTGTGCTCCTTTTTCCAGGAGTATTTTGTAATATTACTACCATTATTATATTAGTATTATTAAAAACAATATTAATATATTATTATTATTATTATTATTATTATTATTATTATTATTATTATTATTATTATTATTATTATTATTATTATTATTGTGCTTGTGCTTGTGCTCCTTTTTCCAGGAGTATTTTGTAATATTACTACCATTATTATATTAGTATTATTAAAAACAATATTAATATATTATTATTATTATTATTATTATTATTATTATTATTGTGCTTGTGTTCCTTTTTCCAGGAGTATTTTGTAAACAACTAACCACATCAAATAACGAAATTGATAAAGCAGCTACCTCAACCATCAAAAAGTTGGCTCAAGCCACGATGCCAGGTTGTATGTTGAGTTTAATTGAAATACTTTGGAAAAAACAGGCGGGCCATATTGAAACACTTGGCGGGCCGGATGTGGCCCCCGGGCCGTAGTTTGCCCACCCCTGAGTTAGAACCTACCAGGTTTCAGAGGAGACATGGAGAAAAATCTAATAAAAAAGATGATATTATCTGTCTATTGGACCAAAGGAATACGCTAGATATGCTCACGCTAGTACCAGAAATAAAATACAATATTTAATATTGAAATTAATATTGAAATTTAATCCTTGAGTGACTACTCAGCCTGTTAGTCTTCTTATATTACAATATTTTCTGGCAGAATAAACACCCCGAGGCATTAATCAACAGCAGTACAACACGTATACAGTATTATTATAAAAAGGAAAAACAAACAAGCTTGTCACATGCGAAACACTGCCATCTAGTGGTCCCCATGAGATACAGCAGATTTAATGAAACTATAACATCTAAAACCAAATTTGAAATGGATAAGTCATATAGAAATACATGGAAAAATCTATACATAATCCATGTAGTTGGTGTTGGTATCAGCCCATCGCACTCATGGATGATCGGTATCGAATCGGCAGCATAAAACCCTGACGTTGCTACTTCATATTTTATTATATTACAACTTAATTTTTTTTTTTTTTAAAAACTCTTGCAACTCTTAGGTTTGACTTAAAGTTTTTTTTTTATTTGTTTTATATTTTAACTCTAGGCTACTAAAATGACATTTTAGCTCATAATTCAAATTTTCTTGTGAAATTTATTCTTGTGAAATTGTGACCTTTTTAAAGAAAGTCAGAATAAGACTTCTTTCTCTTAATATTTTGATTTTGGTCTTTTTTTGATTTTGAAAAAACTCATAATACTTTGACTTATTATTATTTTTTTCTTAAATATTTTACCTCTAGGCTACTAAAATGACATTTTAGCTCATCATTCAAAGTTTCTTGTGAAATTTATTCTTGTGAAATTGTGACCTTTTAAAAAAAGTCAGACTTTTTTCTCTTAATATTTTGATTTTGGTCTTTTTTTGATTTTGAAAAAACTCATAATACTTAGACTTAATTTTTTTTTTAATTTTTCTTAAATATTTTACCTCTAGGCTACTAAAATGACATTTTTGCTCATAATTCAAAGTTTCTTGTGAAGTTTATTATTGTGACCTTTTTAAAAAAGTAAGAATACGATTTTTTCTCTTAATATTTTGATTTTGAAAAAACTCATAATACTTAGACTTATTTATTTTTTTTTTCTTAAATATTTGACCTCTAGGCTACTAAAATGACATTTTAGCTCATAATTCAAAGTTTCTTGTGACGTTTATTCTGAAATTGTGACCTTTTTAAAAAAGTCAGAATACGACTTCTTTCTCTTAATATTTTGATTTTGGTCTTTTTTTTTGATTTTGAATTTTTTTTTTCAACTGTCTTCTTGTTAAATGACATTTTTACACCCCTGGTATATAATAATACATATTCTGTATGTGACCATGTGTTTTTGTGCAGTATTTCCCCTGTGGCGGGGGCTCGGGGCCGGCGTCGGAGGCGGCTGGAGCCAAGGCTGGGGCCGCTGCCTGCGATGGGAGCCCCCCGCCCAGGTGGAGGGGGCCCGCATCCCACTGTCCGAGTACCCGGTGTGGTTGGTCATCTGCCGGGGGGGGCGCGCCCGGCTCAGCGAGGTGTGCCAGAGAGGCAAGGGCGCCATCAGACTGCCCACGGAGATGCTCAGCATCAAGCTCCCGCCTCTTTTTGACATCCATCAGATTCCCAAGGTAGCAAGGAGGCGACATCCTGGGCGTGTAAACTTCTCCACCCGCCCCAACCAACCGGGTGTCCTCCCTCCTCAGGTGTTCCGTGAGGACGGCATCATGTCCGGTTACCGCCACCCGCAGAGCTCGGCGCTGGACTGCGTGCTCAGCAGCTTCCAGATGAACAACGAGACGGTCAACATCTGGACGCACTTCCTGCCAACGTGGTGGGTGTCTCCGGGGGCGTGTCCCCGTGCCACGTCTCTCCCCCAGACCCTGTTCATGTTCACGTTTACGTCAGGTACTTCCTGTGGCGGCTGGGCGTCCTGTGCTCCACCATGAACTTCCTGAGTGACAGCTACACCTGGCCGCTGTTAGCCTACATGCTGCTCATTTGCATATACCCTTTCACTTCCTGTCTGGCCCACACCTTCAGCACCATGTCGCAGGAGTCCCGACACATCTGCTACTTCTTCGACTACACCGCCCTCAGCCTCTACAGCCTTGGTGAGATTATGGGCGCTCTTAACATCCATGACCACTTTTACCACGTTGGTATTTTCTAAAGTACATATAGTACTACATACGTAAGTACATATACTACATCAACAAATCTCAGCTCCCATCTTTGCAGTTTTTTGTTTTTTTTGCATTTTCCAAATATTTCAACTTTCTACAAAATATTGTTCTATTAATTATGGTTTTCTTCACCTAATATTTTGACTTTATTCTCGTGATATTCAAATATTTTCATTCATTCATTTTCTATACCGCTTATCTTCACGAGGGTCGCGGGCATGCTGGAGCCTATCCCAGCTGTCTTCTACACCCTGGACTGGTGGCCGGCCAATCCCAGGGCACATATAGACAAACAACCATTCACACTCACATTCATACCTATGGACAATTTGGAGTGGCTAATTAACCTAGCATGTTTTTTTGGAATGTGGGAGGAAACCCACGCATGCCTGCACTTCTTTGGATGTTGTTGCGGGGTCTTTTGTGACCTCTTAGATGAGTTGTTGCTGTGCTCTTGGGGTCATTTTGGTTGGCCGGCCACTCTGGGAGGGGTCACCACACTTTGGATAATGACTCTCGCTATGTTTGGCTGGAGTCCCAATGCTTTTCCAGATGGATAAATCTCAATTAATCGTAGTTGTATGTTTTAATAGAATGGACAGTCACAAAGTCATTAGTCACATTTTCAGTTGTGTTCAGTTGTGTTGCCTTTGACTAATATTTAAATTTGTTTGATTTGAAAAAAATAAATGTGATAAATATGCAAAAAAAAAAGAGAAATCAAACAGAAATCTCACTGAGGTGCATTTTCTTTTCTTGACTTATGCGGTACAGTAAAAGGAACTGTTATCATATTTAGGTCCAATATGTCTTATTTTGGGCTACACGGCGGTCTAGTGGTTAGCGCGCAGACCTCACAGCTAGGAGACCAGAGTTCAATTCCACCCTCGGCCATCTCTGTGTGGCATGTTTGCATGTTCTCCCCGTGCAGATTTGGACACATTTTCGTCCTTTTGTGTTGAGCGGTTCAAGAGTAGACGCGTTCCAACGGGCGTCCTTGTTTGTTCACGACTTTATATATGGATTTAACCCAGGGGTGGACACTTTGTTTTCCCAGCAAAGGCAATATGATGACAAGTTATATATACGGTATGTATGGCAAGAAACCACTGCTTGGTCATATAGGTGAATTTTTTATTTTTTTTTACATTCTTTTGACATTTTCTAAATATTTCAGCTTTCTTCTTAAATAATTTTCATAACATATATACGATATGTATGGCAAGAAACCACTGCTTGGTCATATAGGTGAAAACAATTTTTATATTTTTTTTAACGTTTTTTTTGACATTTTCTAAATATTTCAGCTTTCTTCTTAAATAATTTTCATAACATATATACGGTATGTATGGCAAGAAACCACTACTTGGTCATATAGGTGAAAAATGTTTGTTGAAATTTTTTAGACATTTTTTGACATTTTTTTTGACCTTTTTTTGGGACATTTTTTGACTTTTTTTGACATTTTTGGACATTTTCTAAATATTTCAGCTTCTTAAATAATTTTCATAACATATATACGATATGTATGGCAAGAAACCACTACTTGGTCATATAGGTGAAAAATTTTATTTTGTGACTTTTTTTTGACATTTAAAAATGTTTGTTGACATTTTTTGACATTTTTTTTAACTTTTTTTTGACATTTTTTTTTGACATTTTTTTTTGACATTTTCTAAATATTTCAGCTTTCTTCTTAAATAATTTTCATAACATATATACAATATGTATGGCAAGAAACCACTACTTGGTCATATAGGTGAAAACAATTTTTATATTTTTTTTAACGTTTTTTTTGACATTTTCTAAATATTTCAGCTTTCTTCTTAAATAATTTTCATAACATATATACGGTATGTATGGCAAGAAACCACTACTTGGTCATATAGGTGAAAAATGTTTGTTGACATTTTTTTTACAATTTTTTTTACTTTTTTTTGGGACATTTTTTGACTTTTTTTGGACATTTTTTTGACATTTTCTAAATATTTCAGCTTTCTTCTTAAATAATTTTCATAACATATATACGATATGTATGGCAAGAAACCACTACTTGGTCATATAGGTGAAAAAAAAAATTTTTGACATTTTTTTGACATTTCTTTTTTACATTTTCCAAATATTTCAGCTTTCTTCTTAAATAATTTTCCGAATTTGGTTTGGTAATATTTTGACTTTATTTCCATATTAGAATATTTCCCTGACCTAATTTTTCTGTTTTGATTCTTTCATTTTTAAAAATATCAACTCTACACGAGGGCTGTACGGCGATTGAGTGGTTAGCACGCAGGCCACACAGCGAGGAGACCCGAGTTCAATCCCACCCTCGGCCATCTCTGTGTGGAGTTTGCATGTTCTCCCCGTGCATGCGTGGGTTTTCTCCGGGTACTCCGGTTTCCTCCCACATTCCAAAAACATGCTAGGTTAATTAGCAATTATTTGTTATTGTTGTTACTTTTCATCAGGTAAGATGAAGCAATAAAGTTGTGAATGGTTAGTATGTAAGGTGTGTGTGTGTGTGTGTGTTGTTGCAGGAAGTGCCATCAGCTACGGCTCCTACGTGATGCCCGACAGTTGGGTGAACGGTTGGCTCCATCAGCACTTTGTCCCCATCGCCGTCGGCAACACTTTGTTCTGCACCAGCCTGTCCTGCTACTCGCGGTGAGACCTTTTCATTAAACAAACATCCTCTACATTCATCAAACCGTGTGTGTGTGTGTGTGTGTGTGTGTGTGTGTGTGTGTGTGTGTGTGTGTGTCCATCCTCACAGGTTCCTGGAGGTCCACTCCCCAAAGAAGAGCAAGATGTTGAGGACCAGCGCCTTTGTGGTTCCATTCATCTTTGACAGCATGCCCATTTTCTACCGGGTGAGTAAGGGAATTGAACTGGGGGACAGGTTCCTGTTCACTAATCATTGTGTATGAGTATCTCATCCGGGAAGAATGGTACTGATAATCAGGAGAAAATTCTGATATCATTCCATGAAAGAAAAGTTCATTCTTAGAAATATTCCTAGAAATATTCTTAGAAATATTCTTAGAAATATTCTTAGAAATATTCCTAGAAATATTTATGTCACTGGAGAAAAACTCCTCAAATGGTTGAAAAAGTGACTAAAATCAAGATGCTTTACATTTCATAAAAAATAATATCCTATGTATATACTTTATTTTTATTCAAATAAATTATCCAAATTTGTATATTATAATTTATTTATTTATTTTACATTTTTCTGCATTCGTCATTTTTTGTATTTACACTGTATTATTATTATGTTTGTAATAATTTTACTTTATGTATTAAATTAATTGTATGCAATATTAGAAATATATATATATATATATATATATATATATATATATATATACGCATTTTAGATGCACAAATATTATTATTTTTTTATTGTAATTGGCCACTCCAAATTAGGTATGAATGTGAGTGTGAATGGTTGTCCAGGGTGTACCCCGCCTTTTTGCACTACACACAATAAAAAACATAGTAATATATATATATATATATATTACTATGTAAACATAGTAATATATATTTATATATATATATATATATTACTATGTTTTTTTATTGTGTGTGTATGCTATATATATTTTTTATATTAAATATACTCCTACATTTATTATGTACGTATATTTTTTGTATTTGTTAATTTAATTTTAATTCAAACTTTCATTTTCATGAAATTAATTATTGAGTCGTCCATAATTTTATTTCATATATTAAATAAATCCATTAACATTTAAAATTGTAATGAATATTTATTTTGAATATAAAAAAACTTTTACCTCATTGAAATGTTTACATTTGAAATATATAATATTTGACATTTATATTGCATTTTAATTTTAATTCAAACTTTAATTTTCATGAAATTAATTATTGAGTCGTCTATAATTTTATTTCATATATTAAATAAATCCATTAACATTAAAAATAGTAATAAATACTTATTTTGAATATAAAAAACTATTAAACTCATTGAAATGTTTACATTTGAAATATATAATATTTATATTATGAAATAATCATATATCAATTTTACATTTAATATTTATATGAATTATTTCAGCAATTTGAATCAAAAATATATTTTTATTGTATTAAATTTATGACTTTTTCATTACAATTGTAATAATTTATATGTAATTAATAAAATCGTTGTATATGTTACATTAATTATATATAATTGTATGTTATTATTATGTTAAATTTGTAAATAATAATTGTAAATAATTTTAGTATTTTTTTTGCTGAATTTATTTGAATATTTCATGTTCCATTATGAAATATGATTGTCGGGATACTTGATATTTTTTTAGTTAATAATTTTCCAATGTGCATGAGCGCCACCTGGAGGATGGGGGTGGTATATCGTGTGAATGAGAAGTCCACTATGTTGTTGTTGTTGTTGTTGATGGTGCAGCTCCTCCTGTGCTGCGGGGGCATCTGCAGCCCCAGCGAGGCCGTCCCCAGCCACTGCTACCAGGTCTCCTTCGCCCTCCTCACCTGCTTCCTCTTCACCTCGCACCTCCCTGAAAGGCTGGCCCCCGGACGCTTTGACTACTTTGGTACGTTCCTCTTTGCTTGGCGTGTTGTCCAAACGTCCTCTAACGGGCCCGTCCTCCACGCCACGCCAGGCCACAGCCACCAGCTCTTCCACGTGAGCGCCGTGGTCGCCACCCACTTCCAGATGCAGGCCGTCATCACTGACATGACCTCACGGAGGGCGTGGCTCGTAGCCCACGGAGCCGCGCCCTCCCTTCTCGGCACCATGGGGGTGCTGGTGGTCAGCCTGGTCCTCAACCTGGGCATCATCGCCATCTTCAGCGCGCAGCTGCTGTGGAGGCCCCGCCGGGCGCCGCCTGGCGCCGACAAGGAGCGCTGAGGGGCGGGGCCCGACGTCTTTATTTATTTTTTGTCGACTCAGGCGCTGAAGACCCAGGTGGGTGTCATGTCTTCTACCTTTCATCCACGCCGGGTCGCAGGAAGCGCTGCCAAGTTCCCAAAACCTGAAACTGGAAGCCTTCGTGGCCACCGGGTGGTGCCAGTGGGCGTCTTCCGATGAGTTTCTATGGCAACCGAGGTCCACTGCACCAGCACAATAGTCCTCACAATTACTATAAATACTCTATAAAACTGGCACTAAATATTCTTTATTACTATCAGATGTATTTATTATTAAATATGCAGCATTTTTAGGGGCAGTAGCAGCAGGACTTTTACATTTTTTATCTTTTTATATCAATTAATAATGTTTCTTCTAGAAAATATGACTCACTTTTTTGTTATATTTGCATCATTTCCTAAATTAAAACTATTTTCTCCTGCACTCTTTTAACCTTCCTCTTGTGTAGCAGACAGGAAGTTGAGCCAAAAGCGCTTTTTTAATATTTTTTAAATCATTTTTGAATCGGCAGCAACTTGTAAACGCTTGTCACACTTCCACAACTTACACAAGTACTTGCAAGAAGGTCTCAATGCACGTGTTTTTTTCAACAAAAGGACTGTGAAGGGCGTCACATGTTGGTGGAAGGTGAAGGGTCACAAAGAGTACACACACACATACACACACACACATACACACACACACCCATACAAAAATACACTGTTGTCTTCTTAAAGCCAGTCAAAGTCTTCCTTTCAAAACACGCCAATTAGTTTTGATGATGGCGTTTGAGTCTTGGATGTTGGATCGCGGGATTTTCTTAGGTGGGGGCGACTGGACAGAAGCAGAACTAAAAAAAAAAAAAAAAAAAACTGGGTGCTTTTTAAGGTTTTATACTTTGGATATAACGCTCAGAAAAAATACTGAATGTATTTAAAAAAAAATGTAAAAAAAAATAATAATTTGATTTGTATATGTCTCATTGATGCGCTAGATTAGTGTAATAAATGATGCTTTTATTAAAATGACTTTCTCACGACATGTTTCTTTTATTTAGCTTGGGGGAAAACTTGGAATTGGCGCAGGGAGACTGCTTGTACTTCCGCTTGTACTTCCGCTGTTACTTCAGGAAGAAACATGCAGGGTCACCGAATGACCACAAGAGGTCAGTGTCGCTCGACAAAAAAAAAGACCTTTAAAAAAAAAGCTTAATTTAATCAATAAATCTTAAATTTAGATAGAGAATTTAAAAAAAAAAATTAATATAAATATATAGCTATTGCAAAGAATATGACAAATTATTTAAATATATTTATGTAAGAATGATATATTTATGATGTAAGAAATAAATTGTAAAACACTAATAAAAATCAGATTGATAAAAATACTTAAAAATTTGTATAAAAAATAATAATGTAATCATGCTCATTTCCAACTAAAATACTTTCCCTAATATACATGCAAAGCAATATAAATGTAGCAAAAAAAGATTTTTTTTTTACTTTAATAGTGTACTACAATGAATACTGTTTCATTTTTAAAGAGCAGGAATTCAATGTAAAGGCAGCATACAATAATGAATAATATAATAATAAAATGAATAAATTAGCAGTGTACAAAATGATCATAAATAGTATAATTTGCTCAGCATATATTAAAGTGTTTAGTCATAATAATAATAATAAAAAATATGAACAGTCTAAACATGTAGAATAAAAAATAATCATCAGAATAATAATCATCATAAAGAACAATCAAACGGATTAGCTATGACAATGCACCCAAAAAAATTAAATAAAATTAATACTTTACTATAATGAATACTATTCTATTTTTTCATAAATATATGTTATATAAAAATGTAACTAAAAAAAACATATATATTGTGTTGTATAATAACACATGTCAAAAGAGCAAAAATGACATTTGCTCATCTGATCCAAAAATGTGAAAAAAAGCAATGCTCCACTGGAATGGATGAAAATAAATGAAATAGTCATTAAAAATGAATAATAATACACAAAAATGAATAATAGCAGCATACACACAAAAAAATGAAAATCTCCATAATTAAAAACAACACTGTATGGAATAATATAAAAGAATAGAAAATTAGTTACAAATATACACATTTTAACCCATTACATATCAATCACATACATATCAAATATATAATTATTGAAAATAAAAAGTGTACGACCAATGCTAAATGATGTCATGTAGAAAATGTATTCAAATATTTTTCTATACTCCAAAAAAAGTATGAATTTGGACATGCAATATAGATATGAATGCTCCAGTTGAAGTTTGACTTGACTTGACCGTGACTGGAAGTACTGCCCGGCACTTCCTGTGCATCATGTGACTCCTAACTGCTTCTCTCAAATCTTCCTTCCATTTGAAGCTCCTCATTTTTGCAGCTCTTATTATCATCCTCCGTATTAGCCAGCCTATTGGGTGGGGGGTGAGGTGTGGGGGTGGGGGTGGGGGGGCGTACTGAATGGAAGGGCCTGATGATGAAAAAGGCATTGAGAGCACAAATGGAGCTCTTGAGGGGACGACGGGGACAAACAAGCCGGGTTGGCCGTGCAGCATCTCCTTGTAGACGCGGCAGCAGGAAACAATGAGCCCCCAAGAAGTACCCCCCCCCCCCCTCCACCCCCTCCTTTCACAAAGGGGCGATGGATGATAGCATTACTCACTATCCATTACTAGTCCCCGGAGAAGCGAGCAGGATGAGGATGATGATGATGATGATGAGGAGGGTGTTGATTATGAAACGTGATTATTTCTTTTCATCGAGCGGCCGGCGGATGATTAGCCGCTGAAAATAATAGAAAGCCTCTTACCTCAACCACGACTATGCATCCATTCATTAGGATTGATCGCGTAATAACAGCGGTGAGACGCTCCACTCGTCTTCTTTTTAAGCAACTTGGTTTATTGTGGCGGGCACAGCATATACAAACACACGGAAGCTCATATATTCTACTACACATGGAAACGGACAAACCGGGCACTGGACTGTACATCAATATTTACACTTCATCCTCGGGACTGGACTTTTTTTTTTTTTTTTTTTTTTTTTAAGCATTCCACATCTCTCTCCCGACACCGGCTCTGCATTTCAGTGCAGAGCTTTTACTTTGAAGGTCGCAGCATTTCCTCATATAGTGGCCTGATGTACTCAACTTCTACACTTCCTCATCTGTGACCAGTTGGGTGAACCAGTTGGGTGAACCAGGGGTGTCCAAAAAGTAGATTCTAAAAATAGCATTAACAAGAAAAATAAAAACAGAAAAAATTGTAAAAAAACAAACCCTAGTAATTTTACAAAAATAAACTTCAAATATTAAAATGAAAACGTTCTTAATTTTAATTAATTTTAATCTTAATTAAAACAGAATAGCATCATTTTAGTAGCATAAAGCTGAAATATTCAATAAAAAAGATGAAATATGAGAAACAAACAAAAACTTTTTGGAAAATTAGGTTGTGGAAAAAGTTTTATTCTAATTAGAACATACATGCCGTACATACTGTATATATGTTATGAAAATTATTTAAGAAGAAAGCTTAAATATTTAGAAAATGTCAAAAAAATGTAAAAAAATGTCAAATAAAATTCACTTTTTTTCACCTATATGACGAAGTAGGGCTTTCTTGCCATACATACCGTATATGTTATGAAAATTATTTAAGAAGAAAGCTGAAATATTTAGAAAATGTAAAAAAGTAAAAAAAATGTCAAATTTCATTCATTCATTAAAAAAATGTCAAAAAAATGTTTCACCTATATGACCAAGCAGTGGTTTCTTGCCATACATATTGTATATATGTTATGAAAATTATTTAAGAAAGCTGAAATATTTAGAAAATGTAAAAAAAAGTAAAAAAAAATGTCGATTTTTTTTTCACCTATATGACCAAGTAGTTGTTTCTTGCCATACATACCGTATATATGTTATGAAAATTATTTATGAAATATTAAGAAAATGTCAAAAAAATGTCATAAAAATGTCCCAAAATTTTTTTTCACTTATATGACCAAGCAGTGGTTTCTTGCCATACATACCGTATATATGTTATGAAAATTATTTATGAACAAAGCTGAAATATTAAGAAAATGTAAAAAAAAAAGTCAATAAAAAGTCAAAAAAAAGTCAAAAAAAATGTCAAAAAAATGTCCCAAATTTTTTTTTCACCTATATGACCAAGCAGTGGTTTCTTGCCATACATACCGTATATATAACTTGTCATCTTTGCTGGGAAAACAAAGTGTCCACCCCTGGGTTAAATCCATATATAAAGTCGTGAACAAACAAGGACGCCCGTTGGAACGCGTCTACTCTTGAACCGCTCAACACAAAAGGACGAAAATGTGTCAAAATGTGCCCCCCCGACGCTGTTGACTGTGCTAGTACAATATGTCTACCTGGCATCCCTACACTTTGCTTTTTCCTGATGATGGAGTCGCCACGGCGGATCTGTCAAGCTAAGCGTCTTTACGGCTAATCTGCACTTGTCCGAGGTAGCAGATGCTATATATCACATACAACATATCATATGTGATGATACATGCTAACATTACATTTGAACATCATGCTAGGTTAGCATATTCACTGAACAATATCAACAGTCAAACTTACAGCTTCTAAGTAAGTAGCTGACTGATTGCTAGTTAGCAGAGCGTCATTTTAAGATGTGAAGTGAAGCCTGTTTTTATATTTGTATTTTTACAAAGTGATGGGTGCACGGGCGAGCTCGTCTAGCCAGGCTACGAGGAAGGAGTTTTTCCTTCCAATTTTTTTTTTGTTTGCGTGTTTGAGTTCCCTTTTTCTCATGCTAGGTGCTCATGAATGGGCTCTAGCGACACATTAGCGTCTCGGAAGTGAGGTTGCCAGTTAGTTGATTTCTTTCCCTCAGTGGGGGGGACAAAGATAATCATCTCCAGTTGTGCAGAGGCCACTATTAGAGGAAATACGGTAAAAGACGTGAGTTTGATTCCAACAAATACAAGACATTTAACACGTAAAAGGCGGGACACATTCTGCTAATATTTGTCTGTGTGAGTTAAAAAATACTCCATACTTAGGTTATGTACTGTACACCTTTTAAATAGTCAGTCTTATCAAAACTTTGTTTGAAAATCAGAGCGTCTGCTGTGTAAAAATACCCCCCCCCCCCTCCGCTTCCGCTTGTGGAGGTGTAGTTCCACTCCCAGCCTGCGGGGGCCTCGGTCCCAGCTAAAAGCAACTCCAGCTGACTCGCCATCACTGCTCCATGAAAGCATGCATGGCATCACTTTAGTAAGAGTAAACATTTGACACACAGTGCCCCCCCCCCCCCACCCCGGCCCCCCCACCTTAACCGAGGATGTCCAAGTAGACGGGGGGGTTCTTGACCAGGGCGAGCAGACGAGCGTGGATGTCCTTGATGACCATCCTCTGCTGGGGCTCCCTCTGCCAGCATCCCTGCATCAGCAGGTACACCTCCTTGGGGCAGGTACGGGGTCGCTCCAGCTCACGGCCCTGCGTGATGCACTCGATGGCCTGCGGAGGGGGGAGGGCGGGGGGGAGAGAGGCGTGTATTACATACTGCTGGCGATGGATGGGAACAACTTTGCCTTTATCGGCAACAAAGTATTCAGTGTATACTCATAGGAACGTATACATACAGACATAGATACGTTAGGCTACTTTAAAATGCTAATATATTCATAAATAAAATTAATAATTTTATTTTTATACACAAAATAAGATGAAAAATAAATAAACGAATCAAGAATAAAGAAAATCAATCAATCAGTAATAAAAAAATAAATAGAATAATAATAAAACAGCAAATAATAAAAACTT
Source organism: Doryrhamphus excisus (assembly GCF_030265055.1). NCBI lineage: Eukaryota > Metazoa > Chordata > Actinopteri > Syngnathiformes > Syngnathidae > Doryrhamphus > Doryrhamphus excisus. The sequence continues at coordinate 16,710,496 of NC_080482.1, read as the reverse complement.
GGTTAGACATTATTTTTTTCATATTAAAATGAACAAAGCATTATTAGAGCCCTGTAGACATGACAAAACACGACTATAGTCACATTTATACTCTTTTTATTTACAACATATTGCGCAACTGCAGGGTCTTGAGACACATGCTAACTCGCAAACTTGAGAGCTAGCGACCTAAACGGTAGCCTTCGAGTTATTTCCTTTAAACTTAAATCGCCAAAAACTTACCACTTCCACACGGATAGGGAGGATAACTATTAACAGTTATTTAACCTTTAACATGAACATGAATCAAACGTAATCATTTTTTCTGGGTACATGATACCATACAGCATCCATATCAAACTTAAACATTAAACTTTCATATCAAGGCGGGGGCCTCAAAGTAGTGTCCTGCGCGCCACATTTGGCCCGCGAGCCGCATGTTTGAGACCCCTGATTTATACATATTTTGCTAAGTATTTTCTGACAGATAATTCTTCATCTTTTTTTAATCTTTTTTTTATAGACATGACAACACACGACTATAGTCGCATTTATACTTTTTTTTTATTTACAACATATTGCGCAACTGCAGGGTCTTGAGACACATGCTAACTCGCAAACTAGAGAGCTAGCCACCTAAACGGTAGCCTTCGAGTTATTTCCTTTCAACTTAAATCGCCAAAAACTTACCACTTCCACACGGATAGGGAGGATAACTATTAACAGTTATTTAACCTTTAACATGAACATGAATCAAACGTAATCATTTTTTCTGGGTACATGATACCATACAGCATCCATATCAAACTTAAACATTAAACTTTCATATCAAGGCGGGGGCCTCAAAGTAGTGTCCTGCGGGCCACATTTGGCCCGCGGGCCGCATGTTTGAGACCCCTGCTGTAAAGCCATTGTCAACGAGATGCTCGGCCCTGACGCGGTTAAAGACCTAGCTAAAGTCCCGCTCTCTGACAACACAATGTGGTCAGACATGGGAAGCCATGTTTTGGAGAAGATACGCCTCAGTAGGAAATTTGCGTTGCAAGTGGACGAGTCTACGGATAGTAGATATTAGTGGACATACTCAGCTCTTGGCCAATGTGCGTTTTGTGGATGGAGATACCATTATAGAAAAAACGTCCTATTTTGCAAGGCATATAGGTAAACATTTGAAAAGTCTTGAGGAGAAGCTAAGCGTCAAAGATCCTCTATGCGACGGGAGCACCGTGCTATTTTGAAGGATTGCAGCATTTGCTTTAACACTTTAAGTTAAGAATGTGAAGATGTTATCCAGCCCATAAAAGAAGCCAAGTGGAGTAGCGGATGATTGAGCGGTCGTCTTCTCGTCGTTTCATCAGCGCCCGCTGCTTTCAAGCGGATCAATAAGCGCGGGGTAATTACCAGGAGTCCGGTCTGGGTGCAGGACTCGCCTACGATCTCAAGAAGTCTCCCGTTTCAAGAGGAGGGTGGATCACTTTCCATCCTAATCTCATTGGCCCACAAAACCATGTTGGATGAGCGTAACAGGAGAAGGCTTTCATCAAAAGTATTTGGACGCTGCTTGGATTCATGTCTAACTAAAAAGCCAAAGAACAATCAAAACCCACTTCAGGGTTGGAACTTGAAAGTTTTTCGAATGTTTTACTTATGAAATGAATTGTGTAATCCACCTCAAATGGATTAGGACATTTTGCCCCCCACCCTTAAAGGGTCCTCCATACGTGTCCATGTCATGTCAACAAAGCAAAGGTAGGTTCTCACCTCGCTGTTGGACAGCTGGTACCAAGGCTGCTTGCCGTAGGTGAAGATCTCCCAGAGCACCACGCCAAAGCTCCAGATGTCGCTCTCCGTGGTGAACTTCCTGTACATGATGCTCTCCGGGGGCATCCAGCGGATGGGCAGCATCGTGCGACCCCCCACCTGCAAGGAGGCCACACTTTGGACTCAAAATGATGCCGGGATGACAGCAGTTTTTCAGCTGGTGCACCTCGTCTTGTAGTACCACTTACTTCCTCAGGGGGCAGCGATGAGTCACATCAGAGGCTCAATTTAGGACATAAAACAAGTCAAAAACAAAGAGTTTCTCATGCTAAAGAAGCTAGCGCTTCCTACCAATTTTAGCTTGTAGAAAACTTTAAAGATAGCATAAGTCAACACATTTTCTTAAGAAACGGGGGAAATAAGCTAGATAAAAAAATATTTTAAAAAAAATGTATTGAGCTTTTAAACTAAACAGTGAAAAAAACAAATGCTAATTACTTTTTATTTATTTATTTATAAATTAATAGGTATAAACATCTTCTGTTTGGATCATTTAATTATTATTTATTTTTAAATATTTTATTTAAGCATGTATTTATTTTATACCTTTTAAACTAAACATTTTTAAATGAAAATATTACAATATTACATATTATTATATTAATACATATTAATTCATATTATCATATTAATATTACAATTAAAATAACTATCTTAGAATTTGTCATCTCTTTGGATGGGCTTTTCATTTGTTTTAATTAAATGTAATTATTTATTTTTTTAAATATTTCTTCAATTATATTTGCGTTAAGCTTGTTTTGAGCTGTACTTTTAGACAAATAAAATCTAGCTTTTAAAGCTAGCTAATATTTACTTTTTTTCTAAAAAAAAAAAAAGAAAAGTATTTTTTTTAATTATTGATATTATTTAAATATTTTTTTACAAACCCCTGATTGTTTATGCTAGTATTTATTTGATGAAGATAGCTTTGATCTATCTATACTAACTAAAAAAAAGCTAAAGTTTTACTCTGTTTTAATTCCAAAGAGTTTTATTTGTATTTATTTATTTTTACTTTGAGAAATATGTCCACCGGTATAAGCTTGATCATTTTGGTCATTTTGGTAGGTTTGTAGTTTGATTACCCGGTAGTAGTCTGTGCTGTAGATGTCCCGGGACATGCCAAAGTCTCCGATCTTGACCACCAGGTCTTCCCCCACCAGACAGTTGCGTGTTGCCAGGTCACGGTGGACAAAGTGTAGGGATGCCAGGTAGACCATCCCCGAGGCGATCTGGGCGGCGATGTGAAGCATCTGCGGCAGCGTCAGCTCGCCCAGCGGCGGCATCTTTGACTCCTCCAGGATGCGAGCGTCGGGACCGTGAGCGCTGCGGGTGACAGGGAAGGTCACCATTTTAGTTTGGAATGATGCAAACGTCCATGTTGTTGCAACCTGACATGGCTGCCATGTTGCTGCTATTGCTGAAGACGCTAGCCTGCCTGCTTTTGGAATTACTGATGAGCGTGAATTATATATAAATATATATATATATATATATATATATATATATATATATATATATATATATATATATATATATATATATATATATATATATATATTTTAACTACTCCACCCATTAAACTAATGAGTAGAATAGTTACTGCGGAACTAAGGCACACATATTTAGAGTAGTTATTGAAGAACTAATGAAGAACAGATGAGTATAGTAGTTACTGAGGAACTGAGGCACATACATTTAGAGTAGTTACTGGGGAACTAATGAGGAACTAATGACTAAGGCACCTACATTTAGAGTAGTTATTGAGGAAGTAATGAACAACTAATGGACAAAAGACTGAGCCACACATATTTACAAATGTATACTTAGTATACATTATATACTAAGGCACATAAATTTAGAGTAGTTACTGAGAAAGAAATGAACAACTATTGAGGAACTAATGACTAGACACATACATTTAGAGTAGTTACTGAGGAAGTAATGAACTAATGAGGAACTAATGACTAGACACATACTTTTAGAGTAGTTACTGAGGAAGTAATGAACAGCTAATGACTAGACACATACATTTAGAGTAGTTACTGAGGAAGTAATGAACAACTAATGAGGAACTAATGACTAGACATATACATTTAGAGTAGTTACTGAGGAAGTAATGAACAACTAATGAGGAACTAATGACTAGACATATACATTTAGAGTAGTTACTGAGGAAGTAACTAACTAATGAGGAACTAATGACTAGACACATACATTTAGAGTAGTTACTGAGGAAGTAATGAACAACTAATGAGGAACTAATGACTAGACACATACATTTAGAGTAGTTACTGAGGAAGTAATGAACAACTAATGAGGAACTAATGACTAGACACATACATTTAGAGTAGTTACTGAGGAAGTAATGAACAACTAATGAGGAACTAATGACTAGACACATACATTTAGAGTAGTTACTGAGGAAGTAATGAACAACTAATGAGGAACTAATGACTAGACACATACATTTAGAGTAGTTACTGAGGAAGTAATGAACAGCTAATGACTAGACACATACATTTAGAGTAGTTACTGAGGAAGTAATGAACAACTAATGAGATACTAATGACTAGACACATACATTTAGAGTAGTTACTGAGGAAGTAATGAACAACTAATGAGGAACTAATGACTAGACACATACATTTAGAGTAGTTACTGAGGAAGTAATGAGGAACTAATGACTAGACACATACATTTAGAGTAGTTACTGAGGAAGTAATGAACTAATGAGGAACTAATGACTAGACACATACATTTAGAGTAGTTACTGAGGAAGTAATGAACTACTGAGGAACTAATGACCACGGCACATATGTTTAGAGTAGTTATTGATAAAGTAATGAACAACCAATAAGGAACTAATGACTAGACATATACATTTAGAGTAGTTACTGAGGAAGTAATGAACAACTAATGAGGAACTAATGACTAGACACATACATTTAGAGTAGTTACTGAGGAAGTAATGAACAACTAATGAGGAACTAATGACTAGACACATACATTTAGAGTAGTTACTGAGGAAGTAATGAACAGCTAATGACTAGACACATACATTTAGAGTAGTTACTGAGGAAGTAATGAACAACTAATGAGATACTAATGACTAGACACATACATTTAGAGTAGTTACTGAGGAAGTAATGAACAACTAATGAGGAACTAATGACTAGACACATACATTTAGAGTAGTTACTGAGGAAGTAATGAACAACTAATGAGGAACTAATGACTAGACACATACATTTAGAGTAGTTACTGAGGAAGTAATGAACAACTAATGAGGAACTAATGACTAGACACATACATTTAGAGTAGTTACTGAGGAAGTAATGAACTATTGAGGAACTAATGACCACGGCACACATGTTTAGAGTAGTTATTGATAAAGTAATGAACAACGAATGAGGAACTAATGACCACGGCACATATGTTTAGAGTAGTTATTGATAAAGTAATGAACAACGAATGAGGAACTAATAACAAAGGCACATACATTCATTCATTCACATACATTTACAGTTAAATACGTTAAAAAAAGGTGTTTTTAATGTGACTGGCGCGCATGTTTTTGTAACTGTTGTAGACAATTTGGTCATCCGTGAACGCATGTAGTACGTGTTTTTGTAAACATCAAAGACAATTTCACGACAACAATTCTTATTCTTATTTTCTACGTCTTCAATGAAGAACAGAACATGATGGTGTGTACCACGACCTCTACGACCAATACTACTACTACTACTACTGGTAACTATGGCTTCCACCTTGAGCACGTTGAAGGTCAATGACCTACTGGAGCAGACTGGAGCTTCCCAGTAAACAAACGGCGGTTAATAGAAAACCCGGCGCTCCTGTAACACACCCACAATTGATTGGCGATAATGCAATTGGAGCACTGCTGAACGCCCACGCTCACGTCCGACTCCACCCTAAAGGAGCCAGCCGTTGGCGCCGCGCCTCCACGTTGGTCACTATTAGTTTAGCAGGCAGGTGGCAGGGCGGGACGGCAGCTGCATCGTGGGGCGTTCCAGGAAATGCGCGGGAGGACACCTGGCGTCGGGCGCCGTCCGCCAGCTGAGCTTGCAGATGTTGCCCAGGTGACAATCCGCCTCTAATTGCTTATTTCGTTAATTCCGTTCCATGGGGAACAAAACATTTGAAACAGTGAGATGCCGTACAGTCGGGGTGGCTGTTTATAAAGGAAATGGCTAAACTGGAAGAAGCAGTAATTTTAGACAAATAAAGTCAAAATATTAACAGAAAAAAGTCTGAATTTTAGGACAATAAGTCATAATATTAAGAGGAAAAATAATCTCATTTCAGTAGCATAAAGTCAAAATATTAGAGAGAGATGTGATTTTTAAAAGTCATGATATTATGAAAAACTAACTAAAAAGTTATCAAGTCAAACGTTACCAACAATTTGCGTACATTTATTAATAAGAATGCTTTACTCGTGGACGGCCAATACGGATACAGAGCTAATATCTCAACATCAAATTACAAAATTAAGAAATTAGATATATATGTAATCTGAGGATTAGCCTTGAACTGCTTTAAAAGCTACTTAGCAGATAGGAGGCAAATGTGAAACTGGGAGAATACACATCTACATACTTGAATATATCGTGTGGAGTACCCCAGGGGTCAATACCGGGACCAAAACTGGTTCATCTATACATAAACGACATCTGTAAAGTCACAAAGGACTTGAAATTGGTATTATTTGCAGACGATACAACCCATTTTGCTGTGGAGACAGCACACAGGAACTAATAAATAAAATCATGGCTTGATAATAACAGACCATTCCTAAACTTAAGTAAAACTAAAATAATGGCATTTGGCAAAGACAAAAAGATATGCATGCACAAATACAAATGGATGGAGTGGATAATGAAAGAGTGAATGAAAATAAATATCTGGGGGTCTTAATAGATCAGATGTGTTGGAAACCTCACATGAAAATAAATTAATAAAATAAAATAAAATAAAAAATAAAGAAAACAAAATAAAAAATTGGCAAGAAATATCTCATAAATCACTAGAGTCAAAATATAAAGAGAAAATAAAAGTAAAGGAAAAGTCGGAATTTTACAAGAATAATAATAAAAGAAACTAATTTTAGTCGGGTACAATTGACATATTAAAGGAAGGCATTGTTTTTTTTAGGTCATAAAAACACAAAAAAGTAATATTCTAATGACAAAAGTTATATTTTGACATGAACAAGCTCCTAATATGAGGAAAAAAGTCATTTTACAAGAATAATGTCATGAGGAAAGAAACTAATTTTAGTAGCATACAATTGACATATTAAAGGAAGGCATTGTTTTTTTAAGTCATAAAAACAAAAAATTGACATGAACAAGCCCCTAATATGAGGAAAAAAGTCATTTTAGTTGAATTTAGCTGAATTACACAACAGTATGTTATTTTAGAAAAATTATAATATTATGAGAAACAAAATAAATGGAAAATTAGGTTGGGGGAAATTTTATAAAATGGGAATAAAGTCTAAATATTATGGGAGTAACATCATAATTTTACAAAAAGAAAATTCAGTAGTTGAAATATATGGAAAATTAAAAAAAAAACATTAAAAAAAAGAAATAAAAAGAACCAAGAGTCAAGTTGATAGTCTTCATAGTCTTTTTGTTGAAATATATATAAATTCTTAGCATATGTACATGTGTTGTTTTCAAAATATGAAATCCTTTTATTTTTCACTATGTGGCCCCCTAATGTAAATAAAGTAAAATTCTTATATGACTATATCTACAGTATATGTGTCCCTGGGACAGCGGGATGGTGCGTTTGAATGCTAACGTACCGTAGGAATCGGTTGAGGTCGCCGTGCCTCATGTACTCAAAGACCATGGCCAGCGGCTCTCCGTCGGTGCACACGCCGTAGAATCGAACAATGTGCTGGTGCTGGAGCACGGTCAGGAGCTCCGCCTCCCTCTGGAAGTCCTGCCGGGTGGACTCGTTGGCGTCCTTCAGCGTCTGAGGCCAACACAACCTGTGTATGAACCTCTCGTTGCCATGGTAACTCCTCATATTTACACATGTATGCTTTATTGTATCATATATATATATATATATATATATATATTGTTTAATGATGAATCAAGTATGCTTTGTGTTGCCTTGGGAGTCTAAAGTGTAGCCCAGGGGCCAATTGTGGTCCATGGTTGTTTTTCTTTTGGCTCCCAGCACATTTGAAAAATAAAATTTTACCCCCCAAAGTATTAACAACAGCCAATATGGAAAAATCAGCAGTAATTTTTCAAGAATAAAGTCAAAATATTAAAATAAAAAAAGTTGTATTTTTACAAAAAAAATTTGCAATTTCACATTAATAACATTAATAGGAGGATAAATAATGTTCTTTTAGTAGCATAAAGTTGAAATACTAAAGAAAAAGAGTTTTAAGAAGTTGTAATCTTATGAAAAACAAACAAAAGAAAGAACAAGAAAAAAAGAAGAAAATTGACAAGAAGAAAGCTGAAATATTTGGGAAAAAACAGCTGTAATGTTATGAGACGAAAGTCAAAATATTAGGAGAAATAGTTGTATTCTAACGAAAAAAAAGCCGCAATTTCACGCCGTGTTATGATTTTTTTTAAAAAAAATTTAGTCACATTGAGTTGAATCTAATTACACGTTTTAAAAGCCGCAATATTGTGAGAAAGAAATGTAAAAAAAAAAAAGTTGTAATTTCTGGAAAATGAGGTTGCGGGAAAAAAAATATTATGTGGGAATAAAGACAAAATATTTTGGGAATAAAGTCATAATATTACAAAAAGACACTTTAGGAAGAAAGCTGAAACATTTGAGAAGAAAACAACACTATTATGACAAACAAACAAAACAAAAAAGTGTCAAAATAATATTATTTAAAAAAAATTTATATATATTTTTTATATACATTTTTTATATATATTTTATATATAAAAAAATATATATATATATACTTTTTCTCATCAGAATACATCCTTTTTCTCTTAGCATTTTGACTTTATTGTTGTAAAATTACATTTTTTTTTTAAATTTTTGCTGTTGTTGAGTGTTTCCATAATATTTTGACACTTTTGTTTTGTTTTGTTTGTTTGTCATAATAGTGTTGTTTTTTTCTCAAATGTTTCAGCTTTCTTTCTTCATTACAAAAGGTGTCTTTTTGTAATTCCCCAAATATTTTGTCTTTATTCCCACATAATATTTTTTTTTCGGCAAGCTCATTTTCCAGAAATTACAACTTTTTTTTTCAACATTTCTTTCTCACAATATTGCGGCTTTTAAAACATGTAATTAGATTCAACTCAATGTATATATATAGTATATATATATATATTTTTTTTATTTTTTTTTACTTTTTCTCATCAGAATACACAATATTTCTCTTAGTATTTTGACTTTATTGTTGTAAAATTACATCATTTTTTTCTCATTTTTGCTGTTGTTGAGTGTTTCCATAATATTTTGACACTTTTTTTTGTTTTGTTTGTTCGTCATAATAGTGTTGTTTTTTTCTCAAATGTTTCAGCTTTCTTCCTAAAATGTCTTTTTGTAATGTTCTGACTTTATTCCCAAATATTTTGTCTTTATTCCCACATAATATCATTTTCCAGAAATGACTTATAAAGTACTTTCATTGTGGTCTTTGCCGGTGCTTGAGAAAAGCATTTGTGATTCCTTCATTTCCTGCCCGCCTTTGCTCTGCAGGCTAATGAAGCAGCGGGTCAACGGACTGGTGTGCCTTGGAGTGAGAGTGCGCTTACCTTGATGGCGACCAGCATCTTGTCACAGTCAGGGCTCAGGTTGGCGCACTCGGCCAGGTAGACTTTGCCGAACGCGCCTTCACCCAGCTCCCACTTCAACACGATGTCCTGGCGCTTGATGTGCTGAACACCTGATTGGAGGGGACAAGGATGCTTATTTAGGTCCTTGCATAGGCAGCACGGTGGAGTGTTTTTTTTCTGTGTTTATGTAAATTAATGATATCAAATGAAATATTGCATTTTTCTGTGCTTTTTAGGCTTCCTACAAAGTAACAATAAAGAGAATGCACAGATGGATGATGATGACGAGGTGACACCCAGGGTGTCCAAAGCTTTTCCTAGGTAGGCCAAATACTCGAAAACGTGGATATTCTGTACAACCCCAAAATATGACATATTTAAAGCCAAAAGATATACAGTATGCGACAAAGTCAGTAGTAGCAGTGGTACCTCAGGCATTTATTGGTTCCAAAAGGTCAGACGGTAATTTTTTTCCCCTAGGAAATCCAAATAACTCTTTCAATACCAAAGATATTATACGGAAGTTATACGGAAACCCAACAAATGCACGCACGCACACGTGCACACACACGTGCACACACATTTAATTGTAAATAGTTATTTTCATGTAACCCTTTTTTGACTTGTTTATGTTGTGGTATAGTTGTTTAGATAGAGCCGTGTCATATTTGTGTCAAAGTTGAAGTTGTGCATGAAATATATCTTTCCATAAAAAGCTTTTTCTCCCTTTGTTTTAGTCGGGAACAGATATTTTCCTGAAACGTTCGACTGCTGATTACAAAACAACGAAAAAAGGTAGAAACAAAAATGTTTTTCTTTTGAAAGATGAGAGTATAGTCTTTCTTTTTGTACGCACCATGTTTATATAACCATAGAACACAATATTGCGTGTGCCTTGAAAAAGTCGTCAAAATAATTTTAGTTTTTAATGTTTATTGGTTCCAAAAGGTCAGACGGTAACCAAGGCAATTTTTTCCCATAGGAAAATCCAAATAACTCTTTCAATACCAAAGATGTTTTACGGTACATTTAATGAACCCCAGCAAATGCGCGCACGCACACGTGCACACACACGTGCACACACAGTTAATTGTATATAGTTATTTTCATGTAACCCTTTTTTGACTTGTTTATGTTGTGGTATAGTTGTTTAGATAGAGCCGTGTCATATTTGTGTCAAAGTTGAAGTTGTGCATGAAATATATCTTTCCATAAAAAGCTGTTTTTCTCCCTTTGTTTTAGTCGGGAACAGATATTTTCCCGAAACTTACCTATGTTCGACTGCTGATTACGAAACAACGAAAAAAGGTAGAAACAAAAAATGTTTTTCTTTTAAAAGATGAGAGTATAGTCTTTGTTTTTGTACGCACCATGTTTATATAACCATAGAACACAATATTGTGTGCGCCTTGAAAAAGTAGTCAAAATAATTTTTGTTTTACATGCAGAAAGAAGGCCGCTGTTCACTCACTTTGGACTTTTTCTGAAAAAAATTATCGGACCGTGTTCTGGAAAAATAAACAAAAAACAGATTGTGTATATATATATATATATATTTGTACTGTTATATTTTGTATTTTAATTTTGAATAGATGTGTCTGCAACAACTTCACCACAACAAATTCCTAGTATGTGTATGATCATACGTGGCAATAAAACTATTTCTGATTCTGATTCTAATTCAAAACAATGTGAAATCATGATAACTGAGGAATGGATGGGAATTATCGTTGATGTGGACGTCCTGTACATCCTGGTGAGATTGAATTCAATAGTTTATTCTTTATCAAACACTTTCTTTGGCCCCATGGCGGGTTATTTAGGAGTCACACTCGTTTAGGCGCTCCATTTCACATTTCACCGACTATTGAGCAATTAAAATTGAGGCAACATTTTTGTGTATATTTTTGATGAAATCTAAATCATAAAAAAAAAAAACTGTGGTGTATTTTAAAAAGCGAAGTTTGACTGTAGTAGTATTTGTGTGGTAAGATTCAATATTGCAACATATTTTCCATTTCTTCATGACATATTTATGTGGATCGTGTTTTAATAAGCCACAGGTTGTGGACCTGGAATGCACCCATGGGGCCACACAAGGCCTGGCGTAAGCATGCAGGTAGATTCAGCACCACTCACACATGTCTTTGTCCTTGATGATGCCGCAGAAGTACTGCGGGTTCTCCACAAAGCTCGACAGACCCGAGTCTTCGTCGGAGGAAGGAGGGCTTGTTCCGAAGTTCATAAAGCGCAGCGACACGGCCAGGTCGTCTTTGGCGCCCAACACAGACGAGCCTGATGACGGCATAAAACAAGCAGCACCTCCTAATCAGCCTCTAAGCGCTTGTGATTGCCGTGAAATATGACATTCTGAATCAATTCCACTCCTTTTGAGGAATCAACCATCTCTGCCGCCTATTTGGGTTTGTTGGTGTCGGATTAATAATCAGTGCGGCAATCAGGCCACATTGAAGCCAGGCTAAAGACCGCACGTGAAGCGACTCTAACGACGGTTGGCAATAACGGCCGAAGCAGCGGGGCCTAAATAGTCCGACTCCACTCTTGCCGGGCAAAGCGCAGAACCTCTAGGGTCCGACGCACTGCAGAATGGAACAACAAAAGGGAGCGGGAGCTGATGGAAAGAAGAAAAGATGGAGCCCACTTAGGCAATCAGAGCCACTTAGGCACTTCCAGAGCCACAAGTGTAAATGTGTGCTCTATGCTGGAGGAGGGGGAGGAGGAAGAGGAGGGGGGGGGGGGCTGGTTTGTCCGTCCATCCATCCCTCCATCCATCATCTTTAATGGCTTGCACCACATGGTGATAGCCAAGGGAGGTTTTCTGCTCTCTTACGGTAATTAAGGCACTTTAGGCCGGCTGACACAGTATGTGCAAAGTTACAGCTCGGCGGTCCCACTCAGTCTTCCTGCCGAGTACGGCCTTCTAGTCCAAACCATACGAGATGCCGGAATAATCACTCTTTCACCCATGTCAGATACGGTAGCAATAGAAGAAAAATCTATAAAAAGTCACCCTTTTTCAGGGCTCTACATTAAAACAAAAATTCTAACAATAATTTATAGGGCATGAAAAAGTGGAAAGGAAAATATACAAGACTTCCATCAGTTCATGCTTAAGGACTAGATAGGACAGCCCCCACCAATGTATATTCTCATTCATGCAGGCTATTGTATTCTCGGGGTAATTGGTCATTTGCAACAACCGCCAAAAAGTGAAAATGTTCTTGTCTGGGCATGCCTCCACCTGAAAGGATTAATCCCACACCATCCCCTGTCCTGTTAAGTCTTTGAGCACGAACTGTTGAGGCGAAACGTCAGAACGACAGTCGACACTTACGCGGTTTGTGTGGGCTCCTTCAGCATGACATCGGACAACTCCGTCCCAAAAGACGGGATCAGGAGCTTCACAATGTCACAGCACGTGTTGGAATTCATGTCCACAGCTCCCCAGTGCCGGCAGCACTCATGCAAAGTAAATCTACATGAAGTACTAAAGTATACCCAAGTATATCTGTGACGACTGTATGTCCAGAGTATCAACTTACGGTGTATACCGAACTTGGAGTTTTGGCCACATTTGTTGACAACCAACACCGTGACGAGCAGAAACATGCAGGCAAATAGAGCCAGACCCACAGCGACAGACACCTGTTGGAACAAAAACATGATCCATTATACAGCATGCGTCATATTCAACATCATAACGACGACAAAACGTGCGTACCACAAACACTCGACTCTCTAGGTTCTCCGTGACGTCCATGTCGGATTTGTTTGTAGGAACTGAGGAGAAGCAACGGCGAGATGTCAATCAAATGAGACATTTCGGTGCAAGGAAAATGTAATGACTCACTTGGATCCACATTGATGACTTGCATGAGGGAACAAAGAACACAAATGAAGTATAAAAACATACTTCATAGAGTGCACAGTATTCACATACACTTGTTTGTTTCTTTCCGCTTTTTCCTGACCGAGTCGTCACAGCGAATCTTTTCTCCTGATGAAAATGTTAAGACCAGTTGAAAATTGCAAGAATTTTGCACTGTTGGATTTTAAGGAGGTTCTAAATCAGGGGTGGGCAAACTTTTTGACTCGCGGGCTGCTTTGAGTTAACAAAATTGTCCCGGGAGGGCCAGAATATATTTATTTAATACGCACTATTTTATGCTTATAATTGTGACAGTCCGCATTGAATTATTAGTCTAATTTTATCTGTAAAAGTGTCATACTATCAGCTGTCACTATCAAATTTTACAGTTTTGTTTTATTTCTGAATCATACATCCGACTTGACTTATGTTGCCAGCTGTTGTATGTTAAAATTTGAAATATTTAGAAGCAGTTGATGTTTGCTAAATAATCACTAATAAATACAATAAATCACTATATTGACAGTTACTATTGTACCCATTATGCCATGGTATGGTCATATCACCTCATACTTCGGTACGTGACAGACAAAAAAACCAAAAAAAAAAACCTTAAACCATATTAGGAAAGCAGGAAGTGATCAAATTATTATGTCATTGTAGGGTCACCTCGGTACTTCGGTACGAGGTGATTTAAAAAAAAAAAAAAAAAAAACAACAAAAAAAACCTTAAACTGTACTATGGAAAGCAGGAAGTGAACAAATGTAACAGTTAGTGATTGTAAAAGTACCAGATGGAGGGGTAGGATTTAATAAGCTTTGCTTCTTCCTACTCCTTTTGGACATGTGGAACTGGGAACTAATTATGGGATGCACTCAATTGGGATCTGATGCATGTTCAAATGAAATTAAACCATTACCATTACCATTACCATTACCATATTGCAGGCTAACCTGAAAATGTACAAACACATGCAAAATTTTGATGTACATTTTCAATGTTAACCCAAAAACATGCTAACCAGGGCGTACGCTAACCGAGGTTCCACTTGTAGTTAGAAATATTGATATTTTTGTCACACTTAAAACCGCACTTTCTCTCATTCACCATTACCATTACCATAGAAAGCAACTGGCGGGCCGGATTCAAACGCTTAGTGGGCCGCATGTGGCCCCCGGGCCGTAGTTTGCCCACCCCGTTCTAAATAGTTGTGTTGATATGTTGGTCGCAAACAAATAAGAGTCGGCTTGCGTTGTTGGGAGGCGCTTTGCTTTTTTCTGTTAAAGGCAAATGTCATTGGTCGCATTACATGTGTCAGCATTCCAAACCCTGTTGGCGACATATTTTTTCAAAAAATTATCAAAATCTAGCAATGTTTTCTGGCGTCATCAGATAGTTTTCTGGTATTGGGGGACTTGAAAGTGAAAGCACCTATTTTTCTGAACTTTCTGTTGTTACTCCATTGGTCCGCCTGGCTCCAAATTTTGGGGGTGATCTAAAATTTGTAATTTTCCCAACATTCATCCTTTTCCCTATAACTGTTGAACATATTTGGGACCTTCAGGCAACCTACGTATGTTTATACTGAAAAAAATAAAACAAATTCCTGTTAATTTCTGTTAAACTGCTATGACTATGACTTCCACATTTCTCAACCGATTCAACTCATTCCAAAATGAAGTCATTCAACAAAATCAGGACGTTCAAACTATTAGCCACAGCTCAAAAATGCACAAATTTAATTGAAATTGATTTTTTTTCTTCCAGAATGCAAAACAGTTCTAGCTACTGTCACATTTCTCAACCCAATCACAGTGTTCCAACATCAACAAGCATTTAACTGATTCAGGAAATTCATGCCATTTTCCACATACCGAGAATTCCCGCTTTTCATATTTGACATTCCCATTTTTTGGAATGCAAAATGCCTTTGATCTAAAGAAATCTAACTACTTCCACATATCGCAATTGTTCATGCTGTTCCAAAGTCAAAATTCTCAACTTTTTGACATTTAGCCTTCCGGGTTTATTGTGTTATCATGCTAACATTGGTATTGCTAGCATGCTAATGTTAGAAAATTAGCTTTTCTACTCGTATTTTTAGCTATTTTTATGGGTAGACACATATATAAAAACGCAGCACTATTATGTACATGTTAGCTTGCTAACACTGGCATGTTAGCATTGTTAGTATGCTAACATTGGTATTGCTAGCATGCTAATGTTAGAAAATGAGCTTTTCTACTCGTATTTTTAGCTATTTTTATGGGTAGACACATATATAAAAACGCAGCACTATTGTGTACATGTTAGCTTGCTAACACTGGCATGTTAGCATCATTAGTATTCTAACATTGGTATTGCTAGCATGCTAATGTTAGAAAATGAGCTTTTCTACTCGTATTTTTAGCTATTTTTATGGGTAGACACATATATAAAAACGTAGCACTATTAAGTACATGTTAGCTTGCTAACACTGGCATGTTAGCATTGTTAGTATGCTAACATTGGTATTGCTAGCATGCTAATGTTAGAAAATGAGCTTTTCTACTCGTATTTTTAGCTATTTTTATGGGTAGACACATATATAAAAACGTAGCACTATTATGTACATGTTAGCTTGCCAACACTGGCATGTTAGTATTGCTAGTATGCTAACAATAACACAGTAGCATTTTTATCCATTTTAACAGCTACACACTTATATAAACACTTACCACTATTGTGCTAGGTGTTAGCATGCTAGCATTAGCAGTGTAAATATGTCGATAAAATTGATGTACGACTAATATTTATGGTGTAAATCACAATACAGGGTAACTACGGCTATTGTAACTATTTTATAATATATAAATAATATATAATATATAACTATTTTATAATGTATTCTATTTTTTTAGCTGTTAATTGAGGATTTAAATAAGACAATACATATTTAACATGTATTTTTACATTCATAATTCATTTTACACAATACACAGAATTTGCTCAGACGAAATAATTAGAGGAACCATTTGGTAGCCAAAAGAGACCTCTCTTTTTGGTGAGCCAAGCCAAAAGAACAGGCTGTCTCAAAAGAGGCGGAATTTACATCACTACTAAGTAATAATAATGGATTGATTTTACAGAGCATCTTTTTACAAAGTACCCAAAGTGCTTCACAGGGAAGTGAACCCATTAGTCATTGACACCTCAGTCACACGCTGGTGATGGTAACCTACACCTGTGTCCACAGCTGCTCTGGGGTAATCTGATGGAAACGTGGCTGCCAAATCTGGCCTATGTCTCCCCAACCACCACCAAACATTCATTCAGGTGTCTTGATGGCAAAGACAAAAAAAAGCTTTCTCTCTCTGAGGTTGGACGCAGTAAGTTATTTGAAACTTCTTCAAAGATCCTGAGGGTTACGAAGAAAAAAGTCAAGTGGTAAACCCAAGAAATGTCACTGGCTCCGAGCTGGAGGATCCCATTGGCTGTCAATCAAGACATGGAACCATCCCCGGCCCAAATGAAGGTTGTTACTGGTGCTGAGTGCAGTCCAATAACCATCAGATGCCATCTAGCAGAGAAAGCTTTTAAGAAGGCCTTCAAAGCCTAGTCTCTTTCAACTCCACAAAATTGCCCTTTTGTAACCTCGATGGTCCTGATGGCTTCCAACATTACTGGTATGACACAGAGATCCCACCTGGTATATTTTCCTCACAGACCCGTGGAGGACGCGCCATCGTGATCTGGGATGCTTTGGTTTTGAATGGAACGATGGAGCTTAAGGTTGTGCAGGGGCGTCAAACAGCAGATGGCTATGTGGAGATGTTGCATTGGGCATCCCTCATGACTGAAGGCCCTCGTCGGTGTGGAAATGACTGGCTTTTTTAACAGGATGCTGCACTTCACTAAGGACTTCTTCCAGAGGAACAAGATGACTATTTTGGACTATTTTTTCAGTTCCAGACAGTGTCATCCATCAGCCATCTTCTATACCGCTTATCCTCATCAGGGTCATGTTGCATTGGGCATCCCTCTTGACTGAAGGCCCTCGTCGGTGTGGTAATGACTGGCTTTTTAAACAGGAAGCTGCACTTTACTAAGGACTTCTTCCAGAGGAATAAGATGACTATTTTGGAGTATTTTGGACTATTTTTTCAGTTCCAGACAGTGTCATCCATCAGCCATCTTCTATACCGCTTATCCTCATCAGGGTCCCAAACTCCACACAGAGATACCCAAGCAGAGATTCGAACCTAGGTCTTCCCAATCTCCTGACCGTGTGGCCATCATGCTAACCTCCTCAAGACCTCCGCACTTTGGCATGCCATACTGCCAAGAGTTTTTTTAAAAGCGGTTCTTGTTGGGTGTTGGTAAAACACGGACTGCGTAATTCCGGTGCTAATTTGCAAGCCAATCCTTGCAAATCTTGAAATGGACCAATCAGAATGGTTTATTTAGACCACGGTCCGCGGTCCGCGTTTTACCCACACCCGTTCTTGTTGGCGATCAACCAATCAGCGATGGTTTGACTAGGAAAACATCTATCATGGCGTCCCTGCCAACATGGTCTAATTCTTCAACAACTTGTGAAGATCTCCTCAAGATCCACCAGTGCAAAATGTAAATTCTTGGAATTTTCAACTGGCTTTATATCAGGGGTATTTATCCCATTTATCCCATTTCCCGTCTCAAAACTAGACGAGCCTCCTGTGTTTATCATTTCATAATAATTGAGCTCAATGCTCAAATGTCAGCGATCAACAAAACAATAAGATTACAATAAGATCGGAACTCACCAGGGATGATCCCCTCCGGATCAAACGGGTCAAAGGGGTTGTCCATGAATTTCCCACTGGCGGTGGCCTCGTCCGTCCCCAGCCTGTTCTCCACCATCAGAGTGTATTGGCCATTGTTCATGTGGGTGGGCTTGTTGAGGAAGAGACAGCCGTGCTTCTCCGAGCCGTCGGTGGAGTCGGGAATGATCTGCGTGTACGTGTAGTCCGTCTCTTTCAGCTCTTCGCCGTTGTACAGCCAGCTGATGTTCACCTCCGGGTTGCCGTCCACGGCGAAGGGAAAACACCAATGGTGCTGCGGGACGGCGTTCCGCAAGTAGAGGATTTTGGCACGAACTGTTGGGATGTGACAAAGATAGGTCAATAATTGTGCTATTAATAAATCGACCGATATTCACTAATTTGGACTTTTTAAAAAGAAAAGAAAAATCTACGTTTATCACCACATTTCCTCTTTGCCATCACTGGTAACGCAGAAAAGCCAAAGAAAAAGCACAACGCACTGGTGGCGTTTTTTTATGTCAATTCAACTCCATACCATACAACTTGAACAAGAAGCTTGCCCTTCATGTTTCCATGAATCAATGTCCTCCATCTGTGTTTCAAACCCGCGTTATGAATAATAAATCCGGGTCAACATGTGGACCCGACCCTAAAAGCTACCTGGAAGCTGTTGCAAGATGTGAAGTTACAGGAAATGGCCTCCTGTGGATCGAAGAGACCCCTCGGTCAAACCCCTCGCTGTTCTTAAAGGAGACCCATTATGCTCATTTTTCAGCCTTCTGTATTGAGTTATGGACTACACACGCTAACCAGCGTTAACACAAATCTGTATAGATCTTCCGGAATCTGCACCTATTCAGCTGTATTTCTTTGGATTTCATGGTTACCGCAAAAACGGTCCATTTTAATTTATTCAACTCACGGCCCATCAGCAGTGCTGTGGTTGGTCACACTTGCCGCTAGCTGCAAATAAACAGTTGATAATAAACGGCAGTGTATCTTTTTAAATGTTGGCTTTTAACGTAGAGTCGTATGTGTTGGATTCCAAATCATATCCGGAAGTAGACACTGGACAGTCTGACGTTTCTCAAGAAAAGAGGTTACTTCAAGACGTCTCTCAATGGTAAGTAGCTTTAGCATTTTAGCGTTTTTGTCTAATGTGGCCGCTAATTGTGGCGGGAAACGGGTATTAGCATCCCCGCTCCTTGTATGCAAGAGCTTACACAAAATAAATATATATAAAGACTATATATTTTACACATAACAGTCCACCTGGTATTATTGTATCTGCAAATTGTCATGCAATTTGCTATTATTATTTATTATTTTATATTTATATTTAAATATTTTTAAAATAATAAAATATTATAATAATTACAATAAAATTAAAATAATAATTAGTATATTATTATTATGTAAAATATGCAAATATAACAATAATATTATATATAATTAATATAATAATTAGCATTAATATAATAATTATAATAATCATAATAGTTCTAATAATAATTATAATAATTATAATAATCTAATAATAATAATGGGCGGCACGGTGGTCTAGGGGTTAGCGCGCAGACCTCACAGCTAGGAGACCAGGATTCAATCCCACCCTCGGGCATCTCTGTGTGGAGTTTGCATGTTCTCCCCGTGCATGCGTGGGTTTTCTCCGGGTACTCCGGTTTCCTCCCACATTCCAAAAACATGCTAGGTTAATTAGCCACTCCAAATTGTCCATAGGTATGAATGTGAGTGTGAATGGTTGTTTGTCTATATGTGCCCTGTGATTGGCTGGCGACCAGTCTAGGGTGTACCCCGCCTTACGCCCGAAGACAGCTGGGATAGGCTCCAGCGCCCCCCGCGACCCTCGTGAGGAAAAGCGGTAGAAAATGAATGAATGAATGAATAATAATAATTATTATTATTATTATAATTATTATTATTATGTGCTTGTGTCCCTTTTTTCAGGAGCACTTTGTAAACAACAGACCATGTCAAAAAACGAAATTGATACAACCATCAAAAGGTTGGCTCAGGCCATGATGCCAGGTTGTATGTTGAGTTTAAATGAAATACTTTGGAAAGATTGGGCGGGCCGTATTCAAACACTTGGCGGGCCGGATGTGGCCCCCGGGCCGTAGTTTGCCCACCCCTGTTCTAACTCCATTTATAGGTCGATTCGAGGACGATTAGTCATGTTAGCAATGGTAGTCAAGTTTTTTCACCGCAGGCGTCAAATGCTAGAAGGCTAGAATTCGCTCTAATGAACATTGAGGAAAAATGAATGAACCGACGGGGTTTTTCGTCTGATTCCAAAGTTTAAAAGCAGTAGGAATAAAAGAAGGGGAGCCACACGGGAGCAGCGAATCATTGGCGGGGCGAGCCACTCAGCAGTAAACACCCACTGTTCTGGGAGGTAATTAAGGGTAATTAAAGGGCTGGCGGTTAACGAGCGTCCGTCCACCAGCGGGGCTGATGTTGATGGATCGGCTGAAGCGGCGCATTCAGGGCCTGCCAATCACGGCAGATGAAGCGGTTTTCCGGAGTAGGAGGCAAAAGTCCATTAGGCGAGGCTCAAATCGGATCTGAGCGAGGTTATCGGAGCCATTTTCCTGACGCTCCTTATCTGTCCCTGGATGCTCGTGCATCGGCCTCAGCTGATTGGCGCCCCTTTGCTCCTTTTGGCTCCTGAGTGTCACTGAGATGCAGATGATATATGATATATTTGTTGGCAGTAATGCATCACTAATGCATCTCAGCATGTTTTGGGTTGTGGAGTTCTCTAACTTTCAGACTAATGCGCCTGAAAGCGAACAAACGGCAGCCAGCCGCTCTTCAAGAGCAAAAAGAGGCGAGTTTGCTTTCCTTTTGTGCTTTCATTCTATCCTGAGCATTAAATGGGAGACATGGCTGCTGTACGTCACATGGCGCTATGTTATTGTATTATTGCTTGCCAGAGTGAGTGGCAGACGACAGAGAGCTCCATTAGAAACATGGCGGGAGCGCACTTCTATTTGTACAAGGGCCATTTGGGAAGGATAAGTGTGCTGCATTCTGCTTTTCTCTTGACAATCCACCCTGCCTTCACCGGAGAGACGGCCCCCGGAGAGTCCTCGGCCCCGACCCCCATTAGGCTACCGAGAACGTCTATTGAGCTCCCGAGCACGGAGCTTTATTTGACAGACAAAGCAGAGATCCAAGGTTTCCACCTTTCGGGATCGGAGTGCCATGTATGAACTACCTCGGAATTACTGCAGAACCTCTATAACGTCTGCATAGTGCATACACAATGTCAATGTGTACTTCACATATACAACTGACGGGGGGGGGGTCACTGGAAACAAGTGTGTAGCCGAGTCATAGAATGACTAGAATGTGACTGATGCTCAAACGTTCTTCACCTTTTACAAAAGAAATCAACACTAAGCCTCAAAAATGTCCCACAAAGTCAAAACCCAAGGCCTTGTTATACAAGTACTAGGACGGTCCTTATATGGGGGGTCAAAAAGATTTTTGGGAAATGTTCAACTCTCACCCTCTAAATGTGTTAGAATATCAATAAAAACTCACTGTGCAAAATTTTGAATTTTTCCAACAATATTTAGAGGTTGCTCAAGGCCTCTGAATATTTCCAGAATTGCTCATTTTTGAGGAAATTGAGGAAAAATGAATTGAATGCAACTTCAAAGTTGTTGAGCAACCTCTAAATATTAATCAATATTGATCAAATTTGGCCCAAATGTTTTTTTTTTCATTTATCCTAACATATTGGTGGGGTGAGAGCATGAAATTTCAAAAGTTGAAAAATAAGGACCACCATAATAAGTACTGCAAAAAAGGTCAGTAAGGATAATTCATAATGCCGCCTACAGAGAACATACTAGAACAGGGGGGTCTCAAACTCAATTTACTTGGGGGCCACTGGAGCTAGGGTCTGGGCGAGACTGGGCCGCATCAGGTTTTCCAAAAAAAAAACAAAAAACAACGCATTTATTAAAAACAGAAAAAAAAGAAAAGCTCTGATAAAACATTCCACTGTTCGTAAATATCTTAATTTTTATTTTTCTACACAAAATAAGATGAAAAATAAATAAATAAAACAAGAATAAAGAAAATCAATCAATCAGTAATAAATAAATATAATAATAATAATAATAAAAAGTTAAGAAAGCACATATAGTTGGTGGGTAGACAAATGATTTTTTTCATATTAAAATGAACAAAGCATTATTAGAGCCCTGTAGACATGACAAAACACGACTATAGTCACATTTATACTCTTTTTATTTACAACATATTGCGCAACTGCAGGGTCTCGAGACACATGCTAACTCGCAAACTAGAGAGCTAGCGACCTAAACGGTAGCCTTCAAGTTATTTCCTTTCAACTTAAATACCAAAAACTTACCACTTCCACACGGATAGGGAGGATAACTATTAACAGTTATTTAACCTTTAACATGAACATGAATCAAACGTAATCATTTTTTCTGGGTACATGATACCATACAGCATCCATATCAAACTTAAACATTAAACTTTCATATCAAGGCGGGGGCCTCAAACTAGTGTCCTGCGGGCCACATTTGGCCCGCGGGCCGCGTGTTTGAGACCCCTGTACTCGAACATACTAACTCCTGGGAATCTGATTATATGTTAATTTGAATTGCCACTTTTCTTTGGGAATGAGGTGTATACAAAGGTTCAATTTCTTTCCGTTTGAGCAAATATTGGAATATCGAATGGGAATATTTGAGTCCATGTGTACGTGGCTATTGGCACAACATCAGCAATAACATCGGAAAGTATTTCCCATGTGAAGAGACTGGCCCCTTAAACACGCATTCACTAACGCAGTCATTCCGCGTGTTTACTTGGCATCAAAGGGATGATTTGTCGGTCATCAGGTTTTGCAATTTATGGTGCTTAACTTTTTTTTACACTTGTATAAGTGACTTAAAACCGGCCAGTACATTGAGCAATAAAACAGATTAACAGATGAATTATATTCATTATGCTTTCTTTGTAGAACTTTGAGATTTCCGTAATGTAAAGTGCAATATAAATAAAATTTATTATTATTATTATTATTATTATTATTATATTCCTGTTATTTCCTACAGGAAGAATCCTGAGGTGTTCACCAGCGTCTCACCCTTGCATGCACTTTTAAGAGGACTTACACTCGATGTCCAGCTGCACCATGTCCTCTCCGGGACCGGCTTGGTTCTCGGCCTCACATGTCAGATTATGCAGGTGGTCCCCGGAGGAGATGTTGGTGAGGTAGAGGACCACTTCCAGTGTGGAGCCCCAGATCCTCTCCTGCTCGAGATGTACGGTGTCAGCTCTAGGAACACTTGCTTCCATGACATCCATCAGTGAATAGTCTGCTTTACCTGGACAATGAAATGGGAATGGAGAGACCTTGTTCGCCATCTCACTTGAGGGGTGGGATTTCCTGTCACATGACACTCAAAAGTCAGGTTGCCTCCTTCTTGAACCTTGTTGTTGGAGGGCAGAATGGTCACCTCCGGCAGACCTGAGACAAGGGACGACAATCCCCTATAAAAGACCCCCAAAGCCTACTCTTTGTCACCAGGTCACGTGACGCTCAACTCACTGCAGTTGTCTATGACCAACGTATTGAGCACAACGTCCTGTCCGCTGGACAGACAAGTCAACATCTGGTTGTCCAGGTCGCCGCGGTCGCTTCGTTGCCAGTGTTGCAACCAGTGTAGGTCACATGAGCAGAGCAACGGGTTGTCCAGGAGGACGCTGGGAAAAAAAAAAATAACACTAATAATCATCGTCTTGACTTCATTTGAGCCACTTCAACCTGAGCTGTTTATTTCTTCACATTATAAGCATCAAGCTGCCATAATGTCCATCACTTGAAGGAAAAGTTCATAAAATGTCACCGCGCCGCACTCCAAAGTGGACTGTCAATCACATCACTATAGGCAGCCATTCTTTGTTCTGGAGAAAAGCTCACGAAAAAGCTCTATATGTTCACCTGCGGAACACACCTCAGCAGATAAAAAGCACTCTACGTTTAACCTTTGTGGTTCTTTTGCACGCAATAGTAGCTGCACTTGAACACATAAAAGCACCGGGTGGCAGAACTGCTTCAAGCGGAAATGCAGATTTGATTAGCTGGTGGGGCGCTGTGCCTTGATGTATTTATGGGACCTATTATGCTCATTTTTCAACCCCTTGTATTGAGTTGTGGCCTCCTGTAGAGCAGCGACACACAATAACCCGCGCAGAAAACTTTTTCCATCTTGCAGAATCTGCAACTATTCCAGCTGCATTTCATTTATTTTGTACTTCCTGACAAAACGGTCTGCACTTTTTCTTTGTCTTTCTGTTTGTTTAGACCAGGGGTCTCAAACACGCGGCCCGCGGGACTAGTTTGAGGCCCCCGCCTTGATATGAAAGTTTAATGTTTAAGTTTGATATGGATGCTGTATGGTATCATGTACCCAGAAAAAATGATTACGTTTGATTCATGTTCATGTTAAAGGTTAAATAACTGTTAATAGTTATCCTCCCTATCCGTGTGGAAGTGGTAAGTTTTGGGCTATTTAAGTTGAAAGGAAATAACTTGAAGGCTACCGTTTAGGTGGCTAGCTCTCTAGTTTGCGAGTTAGCATGTGTCTCAAGACCCTGCAGTTGCGCAATATGTTGTAAATAAAAAGAGTATAAATGTGACTATAGTCGTGTTTTGTCATGTCTATAAAAAAAAAGATTAAAAAAAGATAAAGAATTATCTGTCAGAAAATACTTAGCAAAATATGTATAAATCAGGGGTCTCAAACATGCGGCTCGCGGGCCAAATGTGGCGCGCAGGACACTACTTTGAGGCCCCCGCCTTGATATGAAAGTTTAATGTTTAAGTTTGATATGGATGCTGTATGGTATCATGTACCCAGAAAAAATGATTACGTTTGATTCATGTTCATGTTAAAGGTTAAATAACTGTTAATAGTTATCCTCCCTATCCGTGTGGAAGTGGTAAGTTTTGGGCTATTTAAGTTGAAAGGAAATAACTTGAAGGCTACCGTTTAGGTCGCTAGCTCTCTAGTTTGTGAGTTAGCATGTGTCTCAAGACCCTGCAGTTGCGCAATATGTTGTAAATAAAAAGAGTATAAATGTGACTATAGTCGTGTTTTGTCATGTCTACAGGGCTCTAATAATGCTTTGTTCATTTTAATCTGAAAAAATAATTTGTCTACCCACCAACTATATGTGCTTTCTTAACTTTTTATTATTTGCCCTTTTATTATTATTATTATATTTATTTATTTATTACTGATTGATTGATTTTCTTTGTTCTTGATCTTATTTTGTGTAGAAAAATAAAAATTAAGATATTTGAGAACAGTGGAATGTTTTATCAGAGCTTTTATTGTAGAAAATCGAAACCAAAGCAAAGTTTATTCATTTTTCTGTTTTTAATAAATGCGTTGTTTTTTGTTTTTTTTTTGGAAAACCTGATGCGGCCCAGTCTCACCTAGACCCTAGCTCCAGTGGCCCCCAAGTAAATTGAGTTTGAGACCCCTGGTTTAGACCAAACATACCCTCACAATGAAGACGTTATACTCATATTTTGAAGTGTTCATGAACACACCCCGGTTTCCTGAGAATGAGGAAGTGTCTGAGATATGTACTGTATGCGGTGTTGGAATTGGGAATGTTCCCAATTTCCCAGTCCCTACAAGCATATGCACTTGACTTGGTAACAATGGAGAGGGACTCACAGGTTTAGTAGAGGTAGAAAATGAAACACCCTCCAGGAGATGTGCTCCAGAGAGTTTGACGCCAGGTTCCTATACGGGGGGAGAGAGAAAGAATATCATGAACAATGAAAAAAAAATGAACTGACAACTGACTAAATCTCTAAATCCAAATTAGTAACAGGTCGGATTGGTGTGTGGGTTGCTCTGTGGCCACACTTTTCTTTCCCAACAGTAACTACACCAGCTCCTGGACGACTCTCAGTGGGAAACCATAATGCATTCCAAATGGATTGGGATCAATGATCTCAACACCGGCCTGCAGCCATTCACTCGCAAACAAGTCTGATGTTTGCTCAGAAGACTGGAGCCGCAAGGGAGGAACGACTCCACTCACTTCAAATGTACTTGCAGACGTGTACTACTTCATTTTTTATTCCGCAGTATGTCATTTGTAGCGCATGCAAAAGGTAGATAAAGCTGTTGGATGCTGACCACTCATGATGCTATTAAATGCGGCTGCTGCCATCTTGTGGAGTTCATTAAAAAAAAAACTACATCAGAAGGTTGCCTACAGCCACAACCGCTTTTTTAGAGACCTCATTGGTAATTTGCTTTTGTCGTGTTGGAAATGATTTTTTTTCTAGATCCTAACAAGGCCAAAAGATGCCACTGTAGTTAATTTAAGCTAAGCTAATTTCACTAAGCCCACCCTCGGCCATCTCTGTGTGGAGTTTGCATGTTCTCCCCGTGCATGCGTGGGTTTTCTCCCGGTGCTCCGGTTTCCTCCCACATTCCAAAAACATGCTAGG
Source organism: Doryrhamphus excisus (assembly GCF_030265055.1). Lineage (NCBI taxonomy): Eukaryota > Metazoa > Chordata > Actinopteri > Syngnathiformes > Syngnathidae > Doryrhamphus > Doryrhamphus excisus. The sequence goes on along the minus strand of NC_080482.1, from coordinate 16,683,663 downwards.
TTAATTAGCCACTCCAAATTGTCCATAGGTATGAATGTGAGTGTGAATGGTTGTTTGTCTATATGTGCCCTGTGATTGGCTGGCCACCAGTCCAGGGTGTGCCCCGACAGCTGGGTTAGGCTCCAGCACCCCCCATGACCCTCGTGAGGAAAAAGCGGTAGAAATAATAAGAAATGAGAATAATTTCACTAATTGCTCTCTGGTTCTACCATATCTTACTTATTGTGTGGAAATATGGGCTAATAACTATAAAAGCAATCTTCACTGGCTAAATGTACTGCAAAAAAGGTCAGTAAGGATAATTCATAATGCCGCCTACAGAGAACATACTAACTCCTTATTTGTAAAATGACAAATACTTCAACTTGCTGATATAGTCCATCTTCAAACAGCTAAAATAATGCATAAGGCTAAAAATAAGCAATTAGCTAAAAATGTCATCCAATACTTCTCTACAAGAGAGGAGAAATATGATCTCAGGGAAGAAGTACATTTGAAACACTTCTATGCTAGGACTACGTTATGCTAGCCATAGCATTTCAGTATGTGGAATCAAACTATGGAATGGATTGAGTAAGGGAATCAAACAATGCACAACGATGAGCCAATTCAAGAAACAATACAAGCAGTTGATGTTTGCTAAATCCAAGGATGAAGAGTCTTGAACCAGTCATGATGTGCTATATATATCACTATATTGACACGCACTATGGTACACATTATGGCATTGGATGCTCATATCACAGAGTATTTCAGTACGGGACATAAAATTACAAAATTTTAAAAAAATTTAAAAACCAACAAAAAAAAAAACCCAAAACAAACTGTATTATGGAAAGCAGGAAGTGAACAAATGTAATATTGACACTTACTATGGTACACATTATGGCATTGGATGTTCATATCACCGAGTACTTCGCTACGAGGTGCATTGTTAAAAAAAACAAAAAACTGTATTATGGAAAGCAGGAAGTGAACAAATGTAACAGTTAGTGATTGTAAAAGTACCAGATGGAGGGGTAGGATTTAATAAGCTTTGCTTCTTCCTACTCCTTTTGGACATGTGGAACTGGGAACTGATTATGGGATGCACTCAATTGGAATCTGATGCATGTTCAAATGAAATAAAACCATTACCATTACCATTACCATTACCACTTCCCCTTTTTGCATGTTCTTTGCTCTCCTGTTTCAAGAGGGAATAAAGTCTCACAAACTGGTATTACATATTACAAAATGTATAAAAAATACATTAAACAGAATATTGTTATAATGCCCTGTTAAATGAAGTTATGCTAAAATCTGTGAGTGTCCCTTTGCTGTCAAATCGATAGCTGCGTTATGCTAACTCAGTTGGTACATGTCACTTGATTCATGAAACATTAGTAAAAGTATTTTTTTTTTTAATCTGACAGTAGACAAGACCAAATTTGGGCCCTAAATTTTGAAATCCTGTCCCTCCAAAGCTGTCCAGGGCTGCGATTAACCCCGTGCTCTATGCCTTCAAAGGCAGCAGCTGTACCATTACACCACCAGGGACTGACGGGTTTGCACACAACAAATCCAACGACTATCGGGGACGTTAACTGTCGCTTTTATGGTATTTCTTCATAGTATTCAAGTATTTCTAGTGGTACTGTGATGTAGTGATCCAATACAAGAGCTGAGCGAGTGGTCCGGTGTCAGACTATCATAATAATAACAAGGCTGCATATCCTGTCTCCAAACCCCCTCAGGCCTATAAAATGTCATCACAGTGCTTCTTCGATGGTCCTCGCACGGCCAGATTGTAAGCGAACCTCCCTCAGAAGACGACAACAAGCCTCACTGAGGGGGGGGCGATACAAGGCCAAAGGTTCAACTATTTGTTGTGCTTGCTCCCAAATGTTGGTGTCAAGATGGCCGCGCCACCGGGGCTCATCCATTACCTTCTCCCGTTCCTCGCCGGGGGAGCGTCAGAAGCGGCAACAGCGCGGATCATAACATCATCATAACATTTGAGCACGGAGGAGGCTCACAAATACATCTGTCACCGAGAAGCACCCAGACCCCACCCAAAGCCCGCCCCACCCATCCCTCTCTGAGAATTATTGATTAAGTGATAATGGACCCTGAGTGGAGTGTATTTATTATGCATCAGTTGTCAATAACCCGGCAACGTAAGCGAGTAAAAGGTGACTTGGTGGATGTCCTCACCAATTTTTCCAAGCTCAGTGCCTCATATCACACAAACGAGTATCATATTATCATATGTTGTGCATTCAAAATGAATCACAAACATTTGTCACTTGTAAAAATCAATGAGCCACGACCATCCAGGCTCGTAAAAGCTAAAAGGGAGGTTCGAGTTTCATCAATTTCTTCGCAAACACGGGGAATAAAATGTAGTAAGATCCGACCTAAGCGCAACAAATGATATTACCTGGTGATATGTAATACGCCTGATGAGATTTGACACAGTGTCTGACCCTGACACTGTAAACACAACACCGCTTTATTCCATATAGAAAACAATACATATACTTGATTATTTATTCATGTCTTTCATTTCATTTCAAATGTTATTTTTCAGTTATTCATTCATTTATTTGTGTTATCAGCGTTGTGAACATGTGTATTGTTAGCAGGAATTTTAGTCTTGTCCCAGAATATTAGATCTTTTATCCCCCATCCTAATTTTCCAAAAATGACAATTTGTGATTATTTGTTTTGTTTCTTTCACATAATTGTATGGCTTTCAAAAAAAACATATTTCAATTCTATGCTACCAAAATTAGTTTTCCTTATAACATTACAGGTTTATTCTTGTTAGAATACATTTTTATCTTAATATTACGACTTTTTTGTCACAAATTACAGCTGTTTTTTTTCGATTTCTGCTGCTTTCTTAATTTAATTTTCTTTGTTCTTGTAATTTTTTATATTGTATTATATTATTATATATTTATTTTATATAATTTTTATTATTATTATAATTATTATATTATATATTATTATATTATTATTATATTTTTTTAATATTGTAACTCACAATATTACGTTAGTCTTGTTAAATAGTGACTTTTTCTCATTAGATCATGTTTTTCTCTTCATATTTTGACTTAATTCCTATTAAATCCTATAAAAAAAATTAATTTTCTTGTTCAATTATGTTCTTAGAATGTGTCAATAAAAAAGCCCCCAGGCCACACTTTGGACAACCCTCTCATAATACAGTACTGATGTGTTGGAAAGTACAATTTCATACAAAGACACAAAAATGACACACACAGATGCCAATACTGGACTGGTCCACCCTGGACTGGTGGCCAGCCAATCACAGGGCACATATAGACAAACAACCATTCACACTCATATTCATACTTATGGACAATTTGGAGTCGCTAATTAACCTAGCATTTTTTGACCACTCGGCCTGCTTGTGTTTTCAGGGATCAAGTAGCTGTCTTTGTGTCACTGAATGACAACCAAAAACTGTAGAGACAAGAGAATCCACTTACACGTACTGCAGCTTGGGGTTGTGCTGGAAGGCGTTGGGGGCGATGAACCTCAGCTTGCACGATGTGATGGTTCTACGGTTCAAAAAAAAAAACAACAAAAAACATGGACTCAAAAATGATTGGCAGGGTCAATCATGTGGACAGCTTGTTGGTTGCACATCGGTGAAGCAGAGCGGCTGACCCCTGCCTCGCATTCATGGTGGGGGTGATGCAACCCGCCTGATGGAGGGGCACAGAGTGCGCTATCAAAGTAGCCAACAACGTGATGCGGAGGGGCTTCCCAGAAGAGAGGATGTTGTGAGAGCAACGCTGTTAATGGTTTCGGAATGACTATGGTTTTCACTGCTGCTCTTCATCAGCGGTGGGATGAAATGGAACAGCAATCAAGTTCCAATTCGACATTCCAGAAAAAGTGTCTGTTGTATTGCCGCTTGGTGCTCACAAGGTTTGATCTCAAAGTGTTCCAGTCCAATGTAAACAAAAAAGATCCCTGACAAGATTGTATTTGTGACCAAACTGAACTTCAAACTAACTTCAAGAAGATATGGTGGACTGTAATTATAAAGCTACATACACTAAAACGTAAAGATTTTCAGCTTTTTCAGAAATTTCAGGATGAAGCAAAAAATTCAAACGCACTTATTCAACAGTTTTATGTTTCACTGCTTTTTATACAACTTGCTGTTCTCTTACAAGTAGCGGAAAGGCTAAGTAGTGCACCATCCAGTTAATTATACTCCATTATCTAAAGGCATACAAGTATCTCAAGTGCGTCGCCATTGAAGCACCTCAGACTGCCACATAGTGGTGCGTTCCATATACCTGGGAAGTCGGACATTTGTTTTAAAACTCCAACTACGAAAGCTACTCGAGATCGCCACACTGACTAGTTATCAGCATGTGAACATTAGCGCGCCTAGCTAATCAACAAGCTTATTTTAAATGTCTGTTGTGTTTCTTTAACCTTACTTTTAACTGGGAGTGGACCTTCCGAAGCTTCATGCGGGACCTATCCTACTTCCCGGGAGTCTTGAACGTACCATTAGCCGCAGTTCACTCACTCGCGCTGGTCATGCTAGCAGTAAAAGGACTAGCATTTCTAATGTTTAATTCATTGAACTGTGTGCTGTCTAGCGACATAATAATAATGACTTTAAACTACGAGTTAGCGTCATCGGATGTTATATCGATGCCAAGGTTATTGTTTAATATGTGCTTACTGTGGTTTGTCTTGTAGGAGGAGCCTCCATGTTGAAAGCCAAGCCAGCGGAGGATGCTAGCAAACCAACCACAAGACATCTACTAAAACCTGTCGTGTTTCGTTATAGTGGGTAAGTTAGAAAGAGTTGAAAAACAACATTTGGCTTCTTAAATTACACATGTGTTAACAATCGCACACTTACTGTATGTTAAGTTGGCGAGCATTCTCTTCTCTTTGACAATAGAGGTGCAAAAACCGGGCTTTTTCAGATAGGCCGCCCTCCAGTGGTTTGGAGTATGAACAGCTACTATACACGCGTGGACAAAATTGTTGGTACCCTTCCGTTAATGAAAAAAATCAATAAATAACGAAAGAAAAGTACATACAAATTGTATGAAATTTAAGAAGTGATAGTCAGTGAAAGTGATGAGCCCACTCCTCATCAGCAAACTGCTTTACTTAGGTTTGAAGGGTGCCTTTTCCAAACAGCATGTTTCCAAAGTTGCTCAATAGGATTTAGGTCAGGGCTCATACTAGAAGCCCACTTTAGAATGATCCAATGTTTTCATCCTAGCCGCTCTTGGGTGTTTTTAGCTGTGGTCATTGGGTCATTTTGGGTCATTCTAAATTATTTAAATTATGTGTACAAATGACTGTTTACGCTGTACATTGTTCATATCTGATGCCATCTATTTATTCTCCACATTGTTATTTATTATTATACGGGAGCCAGGCAACGACATTTCGTTGGCAATTTCACTGCTGTGTTATTGTGCAATGACAATAAAGGAAGTCCATGCATCCATCCATCCATGCATCCAGCCGCATCCGTGTTTCATAGTAGGGACGGTGTTCTTTTCTTGACATGCTTCATCTTTCCGTCTGTGAACATTAAGTTGATGTGCCTCAGCAAAAAGTTCCATTTTTGTCTCATTTGTCCATAGAACATTCTCCCAGAAGCTTTGTGACTTGTCAACATGTCATTTGACAAATTCCAGTCTGGCTTTTTGGTGAATTGTTTTCCTACTTTCCGTCTTGTGTGGTACACACCATGTCACCAAACATTTTTCAACCTTTTTGAAAAACGTTTTTTTTCAAAAAGGTTGAAAAAAAAATCTTGGGGCACACCACTAACCAAAAATGTTATAAAATGTCACCACGACGTGTATCACTAAGTCTATTGGAGGAACGAGGCAATCAGCTACATGTGGCCACACGGACGAGTATTACTGCCAGTCTTTACACCACAGACACTTAACAATTACATCATTCATTCATTCATTTTCTACCGCTTTTTCCTTACGAGGGTCGCAGGGGTGCTGGAGCCTATCCCAGCTGTCTTTGTGCGAGAGGCGGGGTACACCCTGGACTGGTGGCCAGCCAATCACATATAGACAAACAACCATTCACACTCACATTCATACCTATGGACAATTTGAAGTCGCTAACTAACCTAGCTAGTTGTTTTTGGAATGTGGGAGGAAACCGGAGTACCCGGAGAAAACCCACGCATGCACGGGGAGAACATGCAAACTCCACACAGAGATGGCCGAGGGTGGAATTGAACCCTGGTCTCCTCGCTGTGAGGTCTGCGCGCTAACCAATCGACCGCTGTGCCGCCCACAATTACATAATATTTGCAGAAAATGATTAGTAAATGTTAATTTGAAAAAAAATTACATTGGGTAATTCCTCACGGCACTGTTGAAAAATCACTGTTCTAGGGGTACCACCATTTTTGTCCAGGCATGTTTATTTATTTTATTTATTTTATTTATTTTATTTATTTTATTTATTTTATTTATTTTGTTTATTTTATTTTATTTATTTTATTTATTTTATTTATTTTATTTATTTTATTTATTTTATTTATTTCATTTATTTTATTTTATTTATTCATTTATTTATTATTATTTTTTTGTTTAATTTATTTTTTATTTTAGTTTATTTATTTATTTAATAATTCTGTTGAAGCATGGCTGAAAATAAATTGTATTTTTTTTATGACTTTTGTCAGATTCAAGGTATTTCTGTGACCATTGTGAACTTTCTTTCATTAACAGAAGGGTACCAACAATTTAGTCCACATATGTACGCATGTCTTGACCGGTTTATCACGTATGAATACATTTAGACATCCATTTTAGTGTCAACATATGAAAAAAAAAAAAAAAAAAACACGACTTACAGGTTCTTTAGCTCTTTGTAGTTACCCAGATCCAGTTCTGTGATATTTTCCAGGCCGGCTTGGTTTTCGATGTAACTGGAAAAGAAATGATGTGTGTTATTGGGACAGCATCGGCATTGACTGACATTTTCAGTTACAGGCCAATAAGGTAAGTAAACATAAAACTGTACATTTTCCTTTCAGTACAGTGAAGTCCTCACTGTACTGAAGTCCTACAGTCCTCAACCAATACATAGAGCGACGTAGAATAACTTGAGATGTGCAGTGACGTACCCGCAAGGACAAGTGCCTCACTTTTAAGAAAACTTTTAACCAATATTTGAAAGGATTGATGGATGGGAACAAGCAAGGTTTTTTTTTTTTTTTTATGTCCTCGGCTCCGTTCTCTATTCATTCCCACGATCACTCTGTCACGCATGGTGACGTTACCGTTCTGCTGGAGGAAACATCTTCAAGCTTCAGTGTTCACTAACTGTGCTTTTTCTTCCCATGTTTGCGTTGTTTTTTAATTTTCTAAATATTTAGAATCTCTTAAAACAAAATAATTTCTGTGAATTTTAAGATTCCACAATATTTTTACTTTATTCCTATATTATAACGTTTTCCCCAACATAATTGTCCACAAATGACAACTTTATTTTGTTGGTTTCTCATAACATTAATATATTTAAAAAATAATCATTTTTCTTTAACATTTCAACTCTATATTACTAAAATAACCTTATAATGTTACATAATATTACAAGTTTATCCTGTTAAAATTGAGACTTTTTTTCTTGTTAAAATACTAATGTTTTGTCTCAGTTTTTTCCCATTTCTGCTGCCTTTTTAAATTTTTTTATTTTCCAACTATTTCAACTCTCTTCTTTTAAATTTTCAGCTCACAATTTAATTTTTTTTTATTTCCATAATATTTTGGCTTTATTCTTGTGACATTATAGCCTAATTTTTCAAATTGTATTTTTTTGGATAATATTACAATTTTTAAAAAAGGGTGGTTGATATGGACCTTGGCATATATGACAATATTTTTGGGATGTACCACGATGGCCATAAAAACATAAAAAAATGAGTCTTGTATAAAAAGCTCCAAACCTTAAGCCATATAATCAAATATACTTGTTTCAAATTGTAAAGCATGTGTATTTATTGGTAAGAAAGTGGCTAACTTTTCTAATGGTTTGTCAACCTTTGCACACAACAAACTCTTCAACAAACTGTAATGGCTGTGCTTGTGATGAAGGAAGATGTAGTCACCCATGCACTCTTGTTTAGACAGACGGCAAACAACCGGTGTTTTTTTATCGTGAGAACGGTCCGCCAAGAGCATCTGTCTTTCCGACTTCAACTTTGTTCTATTATGGTCATAATATTATGACATTATACTTTTATTTCTAGTTCTTTTATTATTATTTTTTTTATTTTATTTATTATATAAAATATTTATTTATTTTCTTTTATTTTTCTGGTCAGATGACAACTTGTTCCTTGTAATGTTTTAGCTTCAAGTGACTTTTTCCATTTTTGCTACTTTTTTATTTATTATTTTTTTTGTTTTCTTGTTAAATTATATTTTAGAAACAGAATTATATTTTTAATAAAACTTCACTTTGGACACCCTTGATGCCTGTGGATGACGGTGGATGAAAAACACAAAAAGTAACACCTTTTTTGTGGGCTTTACAAAGTTAGTTTGCATTTAAGGGCAACGACACAACAAAAATTACCATCAAAAATATTACACCAGCCTTGTTTCTTCAATTTTTTGTTTTTTTTTTTACTGGCTGGTACCACTTCAAGTATTTTACCCGAAAAATAAAATGAACACAACAGCATGGAATGCCTAAAAGCACTTGCAATACAATGCCATAGAATAATTCCATTTTGGTTATTATTAAAAAAAACTATGGATATACACTCTTAAATTACACGGCGACAAAACCATTTTTGTTGTTATCATTATATTTGAAAAAAAATCTACTTTTAGTTGTACCAGGCCTTAAAGTGAACAATAAAGTGAAGAAAGAAGGCTGGTCTAATAGTTTATTCCATGACTGTTTTTACCAGAATCATTTGAAAATACGCTGTAAAAATACCTCCAGCATGTGGCATACTTTTGTCCGGCTTTTTTTTGTGTGTTTATTCCCGTTTGATCGGCCCACGCAGCAATAATGTGATTACAGGGCAGGTGGGCCCGAGATCACCCATCGCCTTCACTTATTGGATTGAGCCAATTGGGTTGTATATCATCTATTGTTCCCGAGGGGGGCCGGGGGCGTGCATTGACTGGCAATTCTCAAAATTGAATTTATAACTCGCAGTATGATGAATCTCGGCCTGCCGTCGCACCGTTAATGGAGTCTTGTTTGTTTGCCGTTCCGACCGTACGAGCCCTCACACAAGCTGCCCGCCATTGTTTTTGGAGCGAGCGAATCTGACTGATTGATGGAACAGCTTCCCTTCACCAGAGACGGTACATAGTTGTAGGGCGCATCAACACGAAGGCGTGGCGGGGGGGGGGGGTAGATTGACAGCGGAAGTGAGTAATGGACTTTGCAGCACTTAACTAGCATCTCAGAAAAGTTTTTTAACAATCTCTTGGCATCTAATTGCTCGGTTTGGCGGAGGAGAACACAGGGAGAACAGCATGGCGTGGTGGAGAGCGACATTTCCATTTCAGTGCTGGTTTTATAACGCCGTACGGCGGCCCTCCTGCCATCACAAAGTACAAATGAAAGCACAAGAAGTGCGGTGAAATATCAACAATCGCCATATTTAACCTTAACATGGATTCCGAACGGTTCTCTCTCGCTGCGTAGCATTTTAAGTAAGCCCAATCACACTTTTATATGTCATCCTGCCATCGTGGTAGAAAATTGGGTGGTTGGAAGTCAAACAAGAAGACAAAAATGGTGGTGAAGTTAAACTGAAAGATGCGCCATCATCGTTGAAATTGAACGTATGGATGGGACAAAGCTTTTTTTTTAGCAGCGCCCAGATTTTCAAGATTTTCAATGACCTCAATGGTCAGGAAACTTCTGATGAACTGTTGGTTTGTTCATTGGTCTGATGTGGTTCCAACCAATCCTTGGTTATGGGGGCTGAGCATCTCAGCCAGACGCCAGAAGGGAGGACATGTACTAGCATAAAAGTGTGCTTTTTTTTGGTGAAAAACTTCTTATTGATATTTCAGACTCTTATATTGTACGCTGTTTATTTTGCAAAAATCAAACAAACTTCAAATTCTAATACAGTAAACCTCGGATATATCGGACTCGGATATATCGGAAATTCGCTCACAACGGACAGATAAAAAAGAAGCGATTTTTCTGTAATGCATTTCCAATAAAAATTCATTGCATATATCGGATTTTTTTTATAACGGATTTCGCCTATTTCGGACAAAATCTCCAGTCCCGTTCCAATGCATTTCCATGAAATTTCCCTGGCATATATCGGATGGCCGCATCGTGGCGCTCTGATTCGCCGAATCGTGACACGGGCCGCTATACGACGTCATTTGCAGCGTTTGCAGCGTTGCCTGCGCGTCCAGGTACATTGGAAACATAGTCAAGGAAGTGCCTTTTTATAACGGATAAAATCCCATTTACGCATATACCGGATATAAATCCCATATATGCGTAAAACGGACATTTTCCGGTATACGCATATAACGGATTTCGCTTATATCGGCCAAAACCAGTGGGAACAATTGAATCCGATATATCCGAGGTTTACTGTATTTCTTTAACTGAGTCGAGTTCAGACGGCAGAAGGGAGGACATGTAATAGCATAAAAGTGAAAAACTTCTTATTGATATTTCAGCCTCTAAAATTTACGCTGTTTATTTTGCAAAAATCAAACAAACTTCAAATTCCTTTAACTGAGTCGAGTTCCTACGAGTCATCCTTTGAAAGGAAACGGGTACTCGATTAACGCAATTCGTGCAGAAACTCGCATCTATAACGAGTCTATGCCCGAGTCTTAGGCTCGCACATGTTCAACAAGTTCTGTTTTATAATTGGTTTTATGTAATTACGTCCAGGTTTCTGTTTTTAATTACGATGGCGGTTCCAGGGGGGCAGAGTTGAGAGCAAGTCGGTCTCTAATCATTCAAGTCTCGAATCTCAAGTAAAGACCTCAAGTCAAGTCGAAAGCAAAGATATGCAGTCCAAGCCAGGACTCAAGCCAAGACTGGTTGAGTCAAGTCCACAGTCATAGTCACTTGAAAAAAATGTAGTATTGTACTACAGTATACTACAGTATTCACTTGGACAAATACAATGAATGTTTTTTGGATTTGTTAACAAAATAAGCCTAGTCTGACAGCATTCAGGATTTAGCTGGTACCCAGAAATGTAGTCTACACGGTTTTTGTTTGTTCTTAAATCTGATTGGACATCAATATATGCATTCAATGAGGCACATTCAAAGAGAATATTTGGTGGGAATTACATAATAATGTTCACTGTAGTTGAATACTTTGAACGAGGACACATTTTACTGAACACAGTCACTGAAAATTTTTGTCAAGTCCGAGTCATTGTTGTCCAGATCTCAAAGACATCTAAATTGTGACGCAAGTCTGAGTCAAGTCCATGTTGCGTGACTCAAGTCCACACCCCTGAGTCCCGATTCTATAAAAAAATTGGATGACAATAAAAACTTTTGAATAACTGAATAACAAATATGCGCTGCCCACCTTGTTCACAACCACATGACCTTGCAGAGAAAACTGTAGATTTTTCCATTCATATCCAAAATGTATATTTTTGTTATGTTTTCGTCTGCAATATCCTGCGATTCCCAGCCCTACTTAGCAAAACACATGAAGACGCTAATCATTCAAGTCTCGAATCTCAAGTAAAGACCTCAAGTCAAGTCGAAAGTAAAGATATGCAGTCCAAGCCAGGACTCAAGCCAAGAAGTCCACAGTCATAGACTTGAAAAAGACTTGAAAAAAATGTAGTATTGTACTACAGTATACTACAGTATTTGCTTGGACAAAAACAATTCATGTTTTTTGGATTTGTTAAAAATGTATAAAAAAATGTATATTTTTGTTATATTTTCGTCTGCAATATCCTGCGATTCCCAACCCTACTTAGCAAAACACGTGAAGACGCTAATACAAATACAAAGCTAAGCTAAGCTCTTGGCAATTCAGCATCATTTATTGCCATCGCTCGGGATGGCATCCTTGGGAATAATCATAAATGAGGTCACGGCAACCTTTTTGCTTGCAGACAGTCACTTGTCAGGAATTCATGTTTGAGTCCCAGTAATTGAAAAATATTTTATCCGGCTCTGTGTATCACAAATCACAGCATGCGGGGCTCCCGCTGAGAGTGAAAGGATGTTACACAAAGTACTGATCCGCTGACCTCAAACAGTACACAGTCCGACAGATCCGACTCCACAACACTTTGTCATGGCAACTTCTCTTACTACTGTGAAGTGGAGTAAAGTTGGGAAACACCAAGAGATTGTTTTGGGGATGGAATCTCTCCTGATCAGACATATTTGCATGTTGCATGGATCAATGATTACTGACCCAGAACGTGATACTCATCAAGGCTGAAGTCAAACGAGCACCTTAATCATCAGTTGGTTGGTGCAACTCTGAACTATCTGCAACAAATAGCAACTTTTTACTCAACTTTTCTACGGAACGTTGACCTCGTCCAAGTTCCGGGCAACTTGGGGCAACATAGCCGACCCTAATCCAGCGTTCATGAGATAAACAACAATGCCAAGCACAACTTCCATCCCGAGACACCAAAAGTCGCCATTGGTTCAGGTGCACGAATCGAGTACATGACATCACATGACATAGTACTCACATCTCCGTCACATTCTCGCTTTCTTGAGGAGCCAGAGCCGGGATGCTGGCGATCCCGTCAGGCTCCAAGCACTGCAGCATGGTCACGAAACACCGGCAAGCCGACGGGCATCCTCCCAGAGAGAGCGCCGGGGCCAGGCTCACGAGGGCTAGCGCCAGGGCTAAGGGTGCCGCAGAAGACACTGCGCCCTTTGCCACGGCCATTCTCACGGGCGGGTGTTCTCTCGCCTTGGCTTTTTTTTTTATGGTTGACACGGAGGCGAGTAAGCAAATTCACATCAAGTGGAGATCTCAGCTGGTGGTCAGGGTCCGGTCCGGGTCTGAGGCACAACTGTACTTACTGAGTAGCAGCAGCAGCAGCAGCAGGAGGGGCAGGCAGGCGAGGGGCCTCTGGGGACATGGTGGTGGTGGTGGGCTGCTACCGCTCTCTTTCTCCCTCTCTTTCCCTCTCCATCCGAAGGAAGGAAGGGAGGGGCACGAGTTAGCAGACATCTAAGACAGTGAGAAGGTGTTGGTGGGGGTCAAGGATGTGTTGATGCTGCTGAGGAGATGGTAGAGATGGTAAATCTTGGTGTGTTGGTGCAATGAAGTTTCGGTCTTCTTGGATGTGTAGTCTCATACTGTATGGAAGTATCTCAGTCTATTGACTGTGAGTATTTTTATGGAGCAATGTGGTACCAGTACCAGTATAGTGACCATTCCTGTCCATTCTGTTGGGTTTACTAAACAACCACTGCCCAAAAGCACCAGTGTCATCTTTTATATGTCATCCTGCCATCGTGGTAGAAAATTGGGTGGTTGGAAGTCAAAGAAGAAGATAAAAATGGTGGTGAAATTAAACTGAAAGATCCGCCATCATCATAGAAATTGAACGTATGGATGGGACAAAGCTTTTTTAGCAGCCCCCAGATTCCCAATATTCTACCAGCTGTGAAATAACTACAGATTCTCAAGGTTTACAATGACCTTAATGGTCAGGAAACTTCTGGTGAACTGTTGGTTTGTTCATTGGTCTGATGGGGTTCCAGCCAATCCTTGGTTATGCCAAGAAGGGAGGACATGTAATAGCATAAAGTGTGTTTTTTTTTTGGTGAAAAACTTCTTATTGATATTTCAGACTCTTACATTGTACACTGTTTATTTTGCAAAAATCAAACAAACTTCAAATTCAAATTTCTTTAACTGAGTCGAGTTTCTATGAGTCATCCTTTGAATGGAAACGGGTACTCGATTAACGCAATTCATGCAGAAACTCGCATCTACAGTAAACCTCGGATATATCGGACTCGGATGTATCGGAAATTCGCTCACAACGGACAGATAAAAAAGAAGCGATTTTTCTGTAATGCATTTCCAATAAAAATTCATTGCATATATCGGATTTTTGATAACGGATTTCGCTTATTTCGGACAAAATCTCCAGTCCCGTTCCAATGCATTTCCATGAAATTTCCCTGGCATATATCGGATGGCCGCATCGTGGCGCTCCGATTCGCCGAATGGTGACATGCCGCTATACGACGTCATTTGCAGCGTTTGCAGCGTTGCCTGCGCGTCCAGGTACATTGGAAACATAGTCAAGGAAGTGCCTTTTTATAACGGATAAAATCCCATTTACGCATATACCGGATATAAATCCCATATATGCGTAAAACGGACATTTTCCGGTATACGCATATAACGGATTTCGCTTATATCGGACAACACCAGTGGGAACAATTGAATCCGATATATCCCAGGTTTACTGTATAACACGTTGCGAAATAGGGTAATGGAGTCCCCCCCATCACAGAGCCCGAGTCTTAGGCTCGCACATGTTCAACAAGTTCTGTTTTATAATTGGTTTTATGTAATTACGTCCATCATTTCCATTATTCTCTTCGTGACATAAAGTGACAAACTTTTTTTTTTTTTTAAAGCGGTTCTTGTTGGGTGTTGGTAAAACACGGACTGCGTAATTCCGGTGCTAATTTGCAAACCAATCCTTGCAAATCTTGAAACGGACCAATCAGAATCCTTTATTTAGACCGCAGTCTGCATTTTACCCACACCCGTTCTTGTTGGCGATGAACCAATGAGCGATGGTTTGACTAGGAAAACATCTATCATGGCGTCCCTGCCAACATGGTCTAATTCTTCAACAACTTGTGAAGGAAAAGAGCAAAAAGTGATGAACCAGTGCCTCCTAAACAAGTATTTTATTAGCGGTTAGCAAATCAAATGATGGCACAGGTGAGTGAATCACATTGCTGTGACAATTTGAAGTGGTCACAATGAAACACCACCCATTAGATCCAATACCAAGTGCTGATTTTGCACAAGATACAAAATCTAGCGCTTCCATTTCTCGCTGGATTTTTCACAAATTATTGTTTGACCATTGAGCATTTTTTTTTCTGGATTCAAAACACTTTACTAGTACACAAATGTGTCTATTCAATAATGTTTGATTGTGGTGCACAACTTGTAAAAGGCAAAGTGCCTAGAAGTCTCTTGCCAATCCAGATTTCCATGCAACGTCATGATCTATGTAGGAAAACAACCACAAGAAATGATCATCATTTCATCTTTATTTCAGATTCTCATGTGATGCCACAAAAATGACATGATATCATTATGGCAGTCTTTTCATTTTACATGGGGCAAGTTGGGGCAAGTAGTTCTCACCTTAAGGATTCCCCATTTTTCAAGTCATTTTTGGTTTTAATGTAGAGCCCTGAATGGGCTTACTGTATGTTTGTGGGAGGATTTACAAGTTTGTTTACTTCTCAGTGTGCAACTTTTTTTTTAATGATGGGTAGGATTTGTAAGTATTTTTATGTCTGTATTCATGAGTACATTAGTTTCAGCACCTTCTCTTTCCAGTTGCCAGTGTCACCCTGGTATGGCTAGTCTGTCATTCTATTACTTCTGATTCGTGAGGGTTACATTTGGGGGTTACGGGACCCCCCCCCCCAGAGAATGTTGAATGGAGACTCCCATTAAAATGTCTACTTCTGACATACAGTTCGCTGGATCAACATTTGCAATAAAAGTGACTGTTGTAATGATTAGATTCAGGTCCAGAAAGCTCCCCTTCTTGCAATTACCAGTTTGAGTCTGGAACGGATTGTTCGTCATTCTACAAAATCTAGCGCTTCCATTTCTCGGTGGATTTTTCACAAATTATTGTTTGACCGTTGAGCATTTTTTTTTCCGGATTCAAAACACTTTACTAGTACACAAATGTGTCTATTCAATAATGTTTGATTGTGGTGCACAACTTGTAAAAGGCAAAGTGCCTAGAAGTCTCTTGCCAATCCAGATTTCCATGCAACGTCATGATCTATGTAGGAAAACAACCACAAGAAATGATCATCATTTCATCTTTATTTCAGATTCTCATGTGATGCCACAAAAATGACATGATATCAATATCATTATGATATCATTTTTGTTTTTAATGTAGAGCCCTGAGTTTTGGTAGCTTTTTTCCTGGGTTGGGTTCTGCAGTGAACACGGCTTTCTTGTTGTTGTGTCTATTTGATGACATGGGTAGAGTAACAAGATATTTGAGCATGGGATGAGGAGAACAACATACTGTCTGACAGATGGTCATTGCATATGTTCTCCTTGTGTCGAGATCTTATCCATACTGGTAGCTTTTGGACTCTATACCCCGCCTCGCTTATGTTTTGAGATACTGAGCAAACAGGTGAGGTGGGCTTTCATCCAGCAGTAAGCAATAATCATTCACCTGCTTCATAGAGCCGATGGAGTCCAATGTTCTAGACATAAATGGATCTCAGTTTTACCCAGGGGACAAATGTGTGCCCCTCCCCCGTTTCTGCAAAAGTAGTAAGGTCGCGGCATCCCGACCACAATTACTGCCCATAAGCTAAAACCCTCTTTTTTGCTGCTGTCATCAGGATTATCTGTTGGCTTAATTACTCTTCCTTTTTACACCCTCTTCATTTTTTTTCTTTTAGCTCAGCCTTAGCTCAGCAAAGTGCCGAGGGACAAAGCGCTTATTCACAGGAAACAAGTGTTGTGAGAGCTTAGGCAGACCAGCGCCGACGTCAAAGAAGCTGTGAGAGCTTCATCGTTCATTTGCACCAGGAACAAACGAAGTCATCTGAGCCGTGCTTGTCTTCGATACCTTCAACGTCACGTTAACGCACAGGATTTGTCTTCTTTCAGGGTCGATGCGTACTTGGTGTTGACATGGGATGGTTTTTGACCTATCATTTCCTGGACTTGTTGTCTCCTGTAGAGCAGCTACACAAAATAACAGCACAGAAAGCTTTCTAGATCTTCCAGAATGTGCACTTATTAGCGATTTAATGTCAAACTAGCTAGGTAAAACATATGTACATTATAGCGATGTGACTGATCCTAGCTATGATGTATTGTATAAAACTTTTAAAAAAGAATTAGACCATGTTGGCAGGGACGCCATGATAGATGTTTTCCTAGTCAAACCATCGCTCATTGGTTCATCGCCAACAAGAACGATTCAGGGTGTGGGTAAAACGCGGACCGCGGTCTAAATAAAGGATTCTGACTGGTCCGTTTCAAGATTTGCAAGGATTGGTTTGCAAATTAGCACCGGAATTACGCAGTCCGTGTTTTACCAACACCCAACAAGAACCGCTTTTAAAAAAACTCTTGGCAGTATGGCATGAGGGGGCGACGGAGCAGTGACGTTATTCTTATAATATACAAAATATTTTGCTGTTTTGACCTGAAAACATCTCAGTGTGGACAGCCTCTGGTTTTTGTTTGATTTAAAGACTTGTTGGTTGGTTGGTTGGTTGGTTGATTGGTTGGTTGATTGGTTGGCTGGTTGGTTGGTTGGTTGGTTGGTTGATTGGTTGGTTGGTTGGTTGGTTGGTTGGTTGATTGGTTGGTTGATTGGTTGGCTGGTTGGTTGGTTGATTGGTTGGATGGTTGGTTGGTTGATTCATTGGTTGGTTGGTTGATTGGTTGATTGGTTGGTTGGTTGATTGGTTGATTCATTGGTTGGTTGGTTGATTGGTTGGTTGGTTGGTTGGTTGATTGGTTGGTTGATTAATTGGTTGGTTGGTTGATTGGTTGGTTGGTTGGTTGGTTGGTTGATTGATTGGTTGGTTGATTGGTTGGTTGGTTGGTTGGTTGGTTGGTTGGTTGGTTGATTGGTTGGTTGGTTGGTTGATTGGTTGGTTGGTTGGTTGATTGGTTGGTTGGTTGAGTCATTGGTTGGTTGGTTGATTGGTTGGTTGATTGGTTGGTTGGTTGGTTGATTCATTGGTTGGTTGGTTGATTGGTTGGTTGATTGATTGGTTGGTTGATTGGTTGGTTGATTGGTTGGTTGATTGGTTGGTTGGTTGGTTGATTCATTGGTTGGTTGGTTGGTTGGTTGGTATGTTTGACCACTTCAGATCCTTGTGACAACTGCCTGACTCTTACCTCGCAGCCATTATGTTCAACAACGGTTGTAGTGTCGGACACTTCTCGTCTTGAATAAGTCATGATTAGAAACGGTTTACTGTACTTCAAACCTTTGAAAACTACGTTCTAATGAACTGTTTTGTGGAGAAAGGAGAAAATCAGCTGCGGCCTGCAACACAATAGGTCCAATTTAGCACCTACACACATGCTAACTTTTCTTCAGAGGCACTTGTTACTATTTTCCGGGCAAATGTTGTGAATTATGTTCCTTATGTTCCTGGACCGAATGCGACACCAAGTTAATTCGTCGTTTCTGTCTTACTTCCTGTTTTCCATTTGTACATTTGTTGCAAAGGTTGTCTTTTTCCTTAGAAGTTAGCCGAAGTCATTTTACAATAATTGGAAAAGCTGGCCGATCAACAGATACGAGTCGCCTCATTTCTCTCTGTGTATTTAACGACATTATGGTTTTTGTTGGTAACAGTGATTGATGGTCATGAACGGGGGTTAATTACGACACTTGGCTTTTGAATCAATCTCCCGCTGTCATGGCAAAGATAAATACGCCGCCTAGGACGTCCATCGGCAGTAAACAGATGAAGTCATTGTTGTGTCATAGACGCGGCCCCGCTATCGGCCGTCCCCGGCCACGTCCCCGGGCCCGCTACTCTGGACTGGACAACAAGCAAACACTCAGATATATTTTGTATAAAATACACCACGTACTATTACACACCTAGTGTTGTTTGTTCTTTTTTCCGACACAAACAATCATCAATCATATTTCATTTTGATTAACGGCAACGAGCAAAGGCTGGATGGACTGGGGGGGGGGGGGGGTGTAATTCAAGTACGAGCGTGTGAGTAAAAGCTCTTTTGGATTATGTACAAGGAAAGGCTTTTACACTTTAAGTGGTAAATGTACACAGCTGCTGGCGGCCATTCACCTCCTCCCGTACTGCATGTTACATGTCCGTGGAGCGTTACACACACCAGTGTTTTTCAACCTTTTTTGATCCATGGCATGTTTTTTACATTGGAAAAAAACTTGTGGCACACCACTAACCAAAAATGTTCCAAAATGTCACCACGACCTCACACGTGCATCAATAAGTCAATCGGAGGAACAAAGTAGGTGTTGCCACATGAACCAATATTACATTATATTATATTACATATAATATTACATTACTATGCCATATTTTAGAATTAAACTCAGGACATGTTTTATATAGATATATATATTTTTTTTTTTAATAAAACTGCATTTGTGAATAAAGTATAGAAGGGTTTAGATTCTGTTCCACAGATGGCGCTAATGCACACGAAAGCTGCTTGCCAACCGCCAATAAACAACAGAAGAAGAAAAACACCAGGAAGAAGAACACACCCTGACAAATTTCCGTTTGAGCGGGTACAAGATACCTCAATCGGATTGGTTAAAGCAGGGGTCTCAAACTCTATTTAGTTGGGGGCCACTGGAGCTAGGGTCTGGGCGAGGCTGGGCCGCATCAGGTTTTCCCCTAAAAAAAACGCATTTATTAAAAACGGAAAAATATACAAACTTTTTCAGTGCTTTGGTTCCGATTTTCTACAATAAAAGCTCTGATAAAAAAATTCCACTGTTCTCAAATATCTTAATTTTTATTTTTCTACACAAAATAAGATGAAAAATAAATAAACAAATCAAGAATAAAGAAAATCAATCAATCAGTAATAAATAAATATAATAATAATAATAAAAAGTTAAGAAAGCACATATAGTTGGTGGGTAGACAAATGATTTTTTTCATATTAAAATGAACAAAGCATTATTAGAGCCCTGTAGACATGACAAAACACGACTATAGTCACATTTATACTCTTTTTATTTACAACATATTGCGCAACTGCAGGGTCTTGAGACACATGCTAACTCGCAAACTAGAGAGCTAGCCACCTCAACGGTAGCCTTCAAGTTATTTCCTTTCAACTTAAATAGCCAAAAACTTACCACTTCCACACGGATAGGGAGGATAACTATTAACAGTTATTTAACCTTTAACATGAACATGAATCAAACGTAATCATTTTTTCTGGGTACATGATACCATACAGCATCCATATGAAACTTAAACATTAAACTTTCATATCAAGGCGGGGGCCTCTAATTAGTGTCCTGCGGGTCACATTTGGCCCGCGAGCCGCTTGTTTGAGACCCCTGATTTATACATATTTTGCTAAGTATTTTCTGACAGATAATTCTTTATCTTTTTTTATCTTTTTTTTTATAGACATGACAAAACACGACTATAGTCACATTTATACTTTTTTTTATTTACAACATATTGCGCAACTGCAGGGTCTCGAGACACATGCTAACTCGCAAACTAGAGAGCTAGCGACCTAAACGGTAGCCTTCAAGTTATTTCCTTTCAA
This sequence comes from Doryrhamphus excisus, assembly GCF_030265055.1. Classification (NCBI taxonomy): domain Eukaryota; kingdom Metazoa; phylum Chordata; class Actinopteri; order Syngnathiformes; family Syngnathidae; genus Doryrhamphus; species Doryrhamphus excisus. The sequence goes on along the minus strand of NC_080482.1, from coordinate 16,663,104 downwards.
CTTAAATAGCCAAAAACTTACCACTTCCACACGGATAGGGAGGATAACTATTAACAGTTATTTAACCTTTAACATGAACATGAATCAAACGTAATCATTTTTTCTGGGTACATGATACCATACAGCATCCATATCAAACTTAAACATTAAACTTTCATATCAAGGCGGGGGCCTCAAATTAGTGTCCTGCGGGCCGCATTTGGCCCGCGGGCCGCGTGTTTGAGACCCTATATTTTTCTGTTTTTATTAAATGCGTTTTTTTTTTTTTTTTTGTGGAAAACCTGATGCGGCCCAGCCAGCCTTGCCCAGACCCTAGCTCCAGTCGCCCCCATTTTGGATGTTACTAGAAGATCATTGGGACCCCGCTCCCCCACTGATTAAGGACATAGTAGCAAACAGCCGCCGCGTATCGAGTGGATCTACTCTGACCCCACACCCCCCCAGCATGGGTCGTGTGTAGGCCACATCCAGTCCAAGATGAGCACATGTCAACCGGGTCTTATCAGATGAAGCGCTGCTCAACACGAGCTGATGGAACAAGACCCAGAGAGACCTCCACGTTGCACCACTTCTTTATCTGCAGATCTGAACATGGCCGCCGTGGACCCAACAACCGCCTTGTGCCCACTTCATGCCCCTCCTCTTTTGTTCTCATCGAGCGGCAGGCTGGCTCCATTTCTTCATCACTTCTCTGCATCAACACACGTCGAGCACGTCGTCGTTTCCATGGCGTCACAGCCCCAATTTGTGGGGGTACACCCACAATCAATGAGGTGTGGGCGTGTGAAACCGGATCGTCCCGTTCCAGACACTCATTAGATGGCGAAGCTGTGGGAACCAGAGGCTCGCATAGATCAACAGAAACATGAGAGAACATGGGGGGTTAGGTTTTTTATTTTGGGGGGGTGTGACTCCTGTTACAATGGGGACTGATATTTTGGGACTTTAGTATGATTTCATTCCGAAAAAGTGTTTGTTGTTGCCAACTATGGCATTTCGGCCATATTGTTGTTGTTGTTGTTGTTGATGGTTAAAGGGGACCCTCGTTTATTCATTCATTCATTTTCTACCGCTTAGCCTCAAGAAAGTCACATGCGTGCTGGAGTCTATCTCAGCTGTCTTTGGGCGAGAGGTGGGGTACACCCTGGACTGGTGGCCAGCCAATCACAGGGCACATATAGACAAACAACCATTCACACTCACATTCATACCTATGGACAATTTGGAGTGGCTAATTAACCTAGCATGTTTTTGGAATGTGGGAGGAAACCGGAGTACCCGGAGAAAACCCACGCATGCACGGGGAGAACATGCAAACTCCACACAGAGATGGCCGACGGTGGGGAAAGACAAAATAAGAAGCCAAAAAGTTACCACTTCCACACAAAATGGGAGGATAACTCATTCATTCATTCATTTTCTACCGCTTTTTCCTCACGAGGGTCGCAGAGGTGCTGGAGCCTATCCCAGCTGTCTTCAAGCGAGAGGCGGGGTACACCCTGGACTGTTTTGTCAGCCAATCACAGGGCACATATAGACAAACAACCATTCACACTCACATTCATACCTATGGACAATTTGGAGTGGCTAATTAACAAACTTAAACATTAAACTTTCATATCAAGGCGGGGGGCCTCAAACTAGTGTCCTGCGGGCCACATTTGGCCCGTGAGCCGCATGTTTGAGACCCCTGATTTATACATATTTTGCTAAGTATTTTCTGACAGATAATTCTTTATCTTTTTTTAATCTTTTTTTTATAGACATGACAAAAAACGACTATAGTCGCATTTATACTTTTTTTTTATTTACAACATATTGCGCAACTGCAGGGTCTCGAGACACATGCTAACTCGCAAACTAGAGAGCTAGCGACCTAAACGGTAGCCTTCAAGTTATTTCCTTTCAACTTAAATAGCCAAAAACTTACCACTTCCACACGGATAGGGAGGATAACTATTAACAGTTATTTAACCTTTAACATGAACATGAATCAAACGTAATCATTTTTTCTGGGTACATGATACCATACAGCATCCATATCAAACATTAAACTTTCATATCAAGGCGGGGGCCTCAAACTAGTGTCCTGCGGGCCACATTTGGCCCGCGGGCCGCATGTTTGAGAAGGGAAGTAATGTATTTGGACTGCACCAATGAATTGTATGCATGGAGAAACGGACAATAAATGGCCTTTTGTTCTAGACACTCTTTTACCACCATCGGCATCTTTTTCACCCCCACTTTTTCCATCTTTGCCGTCATTGTCTTGAAGTTTCAAAGTAAAAAAAAAGTTAAAAAAAAAACGATTGGAGCACAGCACGGAAAAATAGCAAACATTCTGAGCGAACCAGACAGAAGTCATGTCAAACCTTCTCTGGGGAAGAAATAAGTCCGTCAGCCTCCATCAGAGCTGCCAAAGCACTCCAACACATTAACGAGCAGACACGCTCCCAGCCTGAGTGGCAGCCTTTCATGGCTAACACGCTCTTCTTCTTGCCTTTCTGACACGCGCACAGATTTATGGTGACTGCAGTAGCACTTACGTTGTTGCTTCAATATACTTTGGGGTTTCGGAGAAGAAAAACTGGTCCACAACTCAACAAGTTTTAAGCATCCAAATAAACTGATCAGCTTCCAACAAGGACTTAATACAGGGGTCTCAAACACGAGGCCCGCGGGCCACATTTGGCACGCGGACACTACTTTGAGGCCCCCGCCTTGATATGAAAGTTTAATGTTTAAGTTTGATATGGATGCTGTATGGTATCATGTACCCAGAAAAAATGATTACGTTTGATTCATGTTCATGTTAAAGGTTAAATAACTGTTAATAGTTATCCTCCCTATCCGTGTGGAAGTGGTAAGTTTTGGGCTATTTAAGTTGAAAGGAAATAACTCGAAGGCTACCGTTTAGGTGGCTAGCTCTCTAGTTTGCGAGTTAGCATGTGTCTCGAGACCCTGCAGTTGCGCAATATGTTGTAAATAAAAAAAAGTATAAATGCGACTATAGTCGTGTTTTGTCATGTCTATAAAAAAAAGATTAAAAAAAGATAAAGAATTATCTGTCAGAAAATACTTAGCAAAATATGTATAAATCAGGGGTCTCAAACATGCGGCTCGCGGGCCAAATGTGGCCCGCAGGACACTAGTTTGAGGCCCCCCGCCTTGATATGAAAGTTTAATGTTTAAGTTTGATATGGATGCTGTATGGTATCATGTACCCAGAAAAAATGATTACGTTTGATTCATGTTCATGTTAAAGGTTAAATAACTGTTAATAGTTATCCTCCCTATCCGTGTGGAAGTGGTAAGTTTTTGGCTATTTAAGTTGAAAGGAAATAACTTGAAGGCTACCGTTTAGGTGGCTAGCTCTCTAGTTTGCGAGTTAGCATGTGTCTCAAGACCCTGCAGTTGCGCAATATGTTGTAAATAAAAAGAGTATAAATGTGACTATAGTCGTGTTTTGTCATGTCTACAGGGCTCTAATAATGCTTTGTTCATTTTAATATGAAAAAAATCATTTGTCTACCCACCAACTATATGTGCTTTCTTCACTTTTTATTATTATTATTATATTTATTTATTACTGATTGATTGATTTTCTTTATTCTTGATTTGTTTATTTATTTTTCATCTTATTTTGTGTAGAAAAATAAAAATTAAGATATTTGAGAACAGTGGAATGTTTTATCAGAGCTTTTATTGTAGAAAATCAGAACCAAAGCAAAGTTTATTCATTTTTCTGTTTTTAATAAATGCGTTTTTTTTGGGGTTTTTTTTGGAAAACCTGATGCGGCCCAGTCCCACCCAGACCCTAGCTCCAGTGGCCCCCAGGTAAAGTGAGTTTGAGACCCCTGACTTAACATTTGTCACCTGTGAAATCAATGAGCGAGCGGCTCCCATTCTGGAGATCTAAATGGTATCTAAGTGGGAGGTTGGGTTTGGTCCAGAAGTCGTACTGGAGCCCAGGGAACTGAATGTAATAGGATCTGTCATTACTGTCGGATCTGATGAGATTTGACAGCGATAAAAGCACGTGAACATGTTGAAACCACGTTAAAGATTAAAATTTAAAACCACGTTTAGAAAATGAATATAGTGCTTCACAAGACTTTTTACGAAATTAACCAAGGAAAACAATATTGTATTATGTATTTATGGTAACAGCATCCCAAGTATGTTTTATTTAACAATAATGGTGAAATTACACAATTCTACTGCCGTATAGAAACGGGGGAATCCATTTCAAATATCCAAATATGGTTATCATATTATCAGGAGATAATTTTAAATGCAACATTCACTGTCAGATATGCTTGGAATCTGGTTTCTTTGGTTTGAATCTGCATTATTTTCATTTTTTTCAAAGGTTTGGCCCAATTTAATGGAATCATCATTTATTTAAAATCCTGGGGAAAACATAAAAAAATTCTTCTATACTGTAAATGGCTATAAATGTCCTATAAATAACTACTTTCCATTGTAATCAATTGTTTCAACTGGATAGGAATTGTTTAGAATTTTGGCACATTTTAGTTTTAAAATACATTTAATTGAATTAATAACATGCAGTATATATATATAGATAGATATATTCAAATAATAAATAATATATAATATACAATCTTGTTAAAATAGTAATAGTATAATATAGTAATTATTTTAACATTTTTAATATTATTAAATAAATGTATTATTACATTTGAATAACATATAATCAACTAGTACAGTATAAATATTGTGTATATATAAAATTATATATATATACAATAATAAAATAGTGTATAATAAAAATAAAAGTTAGTAAGTATGATATGTAAACGTTCTTAAATAAAATTAATAAAATACATTTAATTGAATTAATAACATACAGTATATATATATATTTAAATAATATATGATATACAATCTTGTTAAAATAGTAATAGTATAATATAATAATTATTTTAATAATGTTTTAAAATTATTTAAAAAAATGTATTATTACATTTGAATAACATATAATCAACTAGTACAGTCTATAAATATTGTGTATATATAAAAATTATATATATATATATATATATACACACACAATAATAAAATAGTGTATAATAAAATAAAAGTATAGTAAGTATGATATGTAAACATTCTTAAATAAAATTAATAAAATAATCATTAGTAAAAAAGAAAAAGTATAATATAATATAAATCATGAAAATACTTCCCATCATTAAAAAAACAAAAAACGAAGGGGATCACTGGGAATCCCATAACCCCCAAACGTATCATTACAACAGTCACTTTTATTGCAAATGTTGATGCAGCGAACTGTATGTCAGAAGTAGACATTTTAATGGGAGTCTCAATTCAATTCAATTTTTTCGATTCAGGGTGTGGGTAAAACGCAAACCGCGGTCTAAATAAAGGATTCTGATTGGTCCGTTTCAAGATTTGCAAGGATTGGTTTGCAAATTAGCACCGGAATTACGCAGTCCGTGTTTTACCAACACCCAACAAGGACCGCTTTTAAAAAAACTCTTGGCAGTATGGCATGAGGGGGCGACGGAGCAGTGACGTTATTCTTATAATATACAAAATATTTTGCTGTTTTGACCTGAAAACATCTCAGTGCGGACAGCCTCTTACTCTGGTTTTTGTTTCATTTAAAGACTTGGTTGGTTGATTGGTTGGTTGGTTGGTTGGTTGGTTGGTTGGTTGGTTGGTTGGTTGGTTGGTTGGTTGATTGGTTGGTTGGTTGGTTGGTTGGTTGGTTGATTGGTTGGTTGGTTGATTGGTTGATTGGTTGGTTGGTTGGTTGGTTGGTTGGTTGATTGGTTGGTTGATTCATTGGTACATGAATTGGTACAAGTACACTTGCCCCACGGGAATATCACTGATTGGATTTACTTGCCCCAATTTGTTTTTAACTTACATCGGTACATGGTTATTTTCGAGCCCTGCCATTGATGATGCAGTTTTTCTTGCAAGCATTTGAACACAACACTACAACTTCCCACGGCGTCTTTGCATTGTAATAAAGAATTGCCAACCTTTTCTTCAGAAACAAAGAGTAATTTTTCACATATTTTTGAAGGTCACACATTCAGCACATCAACCCTGAGTGAAACCTTGACTATGCAAATGCAGTTTTAGCTTGTCAAGTACTTTTCCCCAACACACACATACACATACACAGAAACTTCCCAGAACATCCCTCGTGTTCAAGTGCGAGGCTTTGATGCGTAGTACGCTTAGACCTTTGTGGAACACACGCTCCGTGCCTGTTTGAAACTCGAGGAAAAGTCAATAACGCACATGCAATGAAACACACAGCGGGAACATTATAAAGGCTGAAAGTGTTATTACTGCAAATTACCGTACAAATAAAGCGGCAGCAGGCCTGGAGGATTCAACAGAGAAACAAACTATGTTGGTTAGTGAAGAGAAATATAATAAATGTTTTTCTATGCTGGTTTTTCATCAAACGTTTGCTGCTAAGTAGCATGGAAGACCAAGAGGGATTTCAAAATACTTGTTGGTGTTTTCATCAATTGACCATGAAGACACGCTGTCTAAGGTCTAAGGTCTAAAGTCTAAGGTCTAAGGTCTAAAGTCTAAGGTCTAAGATCAAAAATAATACATAAAAGTCACTTTCATCTCATTCGCCATAATTTGATAATAATTTACACAGGTTGCAATACAGGAAATGCCACAATTTTAACATGTATGGCTTTATGCGGCTGCATGGTGGTCAAGTGGTTAGCGCGCAAACCTCACAGCTAGGAGACCCAAGTTCAGTCCCACCCTCGACCATCTCTGTGTGCATGTTCTCTCTGTGCATGAATGGGTACAAAAAAAACATGCTAGGTTAATTAGCGACTCCAAATTGTCCATAGGTATGAATGTGAGTGTGAATGGTTGTTTGTCTATATGTGCCCTGGGATTGGCTGGCCATCAGAAGTAACAGAATTACAAACAATTCATTCCAATTCAGTCAAACTGGCAATTGAAATGAGAAGGGGAGCTTTCTGGACCTGGATTTAATAATTAAAACAGTCACTTTTATTGCAAATGTTGATCCACTGAACCACTGTGTCAGAAATAGAATAAAAAAATAAAAAAATAGACATTTTCTAACAGAATTACAAACAATTCATTCCAGAGTCAAACTGGCAATTGAAGTGAGAAGGGGAGCTTTCTGGACCTGGATTTAATAATTACAACTTTTATTGCAAATGTTGATCCACTGAACCACTGTGTCAGAAATAGACATTTTCATGGGCATCTAAATGACATTTTTTCCAACTTTCTCTGGGAGGGGGTCCCTTAACCCCCAAACATACCCCTGTGAGAAGCTGGGATCTGTTGTATTTCCCATCAGAAGTAACAGAATTACAAACAATTCATTCCAGAGTCAAACTGGTAATTGAAATGAGAAAGGGAGCTTTCTGGACCTGGATTTGATAATTACAACAGTCACTTTTATTGCAAATGTTGATCCACTGAACCACTGTGTCAGAAATAGACATTTTCATGGGCATCTAAATGACATTTTTTCCAACTTTCTCTGGGAGGGGGTCCCTTAACCCCCAAATGTACCCCTGCGAGAAGCTGGGATCTGCTTGATTTACTATCAGAAGTAATAGAATGAAAGATAATCCGTTCCAGAGTCAAACTGGTAATTGCAAAGAGAAATTGAGCTTTCTGGACCTGGATTTGATAATTACAACAGTCACTTTTATTGCAAATGTTGATCCACTGAACCGTGTGTCAGAAATAGACATTTTCATGGGCATCTAAATGACATTTTTTCCAACTTTCTCTGGGAGGGGGTCCCTTAACCCCCAAATGTACCCCTGCGAGAAGCTGGGATCTGCTTGATTTACTATCAGAAGTAATAGAATGAAAGATAATCCGTTCCAGAGTCAAACTGGTAATTGCAAAGAGAAATTGAGCTTTCTGGACCTGGATCTAATAATTACAACAGTCACTTTTATTGCAAATGTTGATCCACTGAACCACTGTGTCAGAAATAGACATTTTCATGGGCATCCAAATGACATTTTTTCCAACTTTCTCTGGGAGGGGGTCCCTTAACCCCCAAATGTACCCCATCAAATAAGCCATTCCAGGATGACACCGGCAACTGGAAATAGAAGGTGCTGAATGTGATGTAATCCTTACAACAGTCACTTTTATTGCAAATGCTGTGTCATTTTTGTGGGTGTAGCAATTCACGTTTTTTTTTCCCTTCACTGGGGGTCCCAAAACCCCCAAACATACCCCTGTGAGAAGCTGGGATCTGTTGTATTTCCCATCAGAAGTAACAGAATTACAAACAATTCATTCCAGAGTCAAACTGGCAATTGAAATGAGAAGAGGATCTTTCTGGACCTGGATTTGATAATTACAATAGTCACTTTTATTGCAAATGTTGATCCACTGAACCACTGAGTCAGAAATAGACATTTTCATGGGCATCTAAATGACATTTTTTCCAACTTTCTCTGGGAGGGGGTCCCTTAACCCCCAAATGTACCCCTGCGAGAAGCTGGGATCTGCTTGATTTACTATCAGAAGTAATAGAATGAAAGATTATCCGTTCCAGAGTCAAACTGGTAATTGAAATGAGAAAGGGAGCTTTCTGGACCTGGATTTGATAATTACAACAGTCACTTTTATTGCAAATGTTGATCCACTGAACCGTGTGTCGGAAATAGACATTGTCATGGGCATCTAAATGACATTTTGTCACTTTTATTGCAAATGCTGTGTCATTTTTAGGGGTGTAGAAATTCACGGGTTTTTTTCCCTTCACTGGGGGTCCCATAACCCCCAAATGTACCCCTGTGAGAAGCTGGGATCTGTTGTATTTCCCATCAGAAGTAACAGAATTACAAACAATTCATTCCAGAGTCAAACTGGCAATTGAAATGAGAAGGGGAGCTTTCTGGACCTGGATTTAATAATTACAACAGTCACTTTTATTGCAAATGTTGATCCACTGAACCACTGTGTCAGAAATAGACATTTTCATGGGCATCTAAATGACATTTTTTCCAACTTTCTCTGGGAGGGGGTCCCTTAACCCCCAAATGTACCCCTGCGAGAAGCTGAGATCTGCTTGATTTACTATCAGAAGTAATAGAATGAAAGATAATCCGTTCCAGAGTCAAACTGGTAATTGCAAAGAGAAATTGAGCTTTCTGGACCTGGATCTAATAATTACAACAGTCACTTTTATTGCAAATGTTGATCCACTGAACCACTGTGTCAGAAATAGACATTTTCATGGGCATCCAAATGACATTTTTTCCAACTTTCTCTGGGAGGGGGTCCCATAACCCCCAAATGTACCCCTGTGAGAAGCTGGGATCGGTTGTATTTCCCATCAGAAGTAACAGAATTACAAACTATTCATTCCAGAGTCAAATTGAAATGAGAGGAGAGAAATGAGGGAGCTTTCTGGACCTGGATCTAAAAATGACAACAGTCACTTTTATTGCAAATGTTAACACAACATAAAAATAAGCAAAGCTCTCATCTATAAAGCTCATCGATAGAAACACAACCGGGCGTGAGAATGTGTTTCTCCACTTTTTGGAGAAAGGCCAACCGCACGGTGACTTAGTGGTCAGCATGTCGGCCACACAGTTCCAAGATCTGGAAGATCTGGGAACAATAGCGCTACTGTACAAGCCTCTTCTTGTCCATGTGAGACATTAGCTTCAATCGTTAAACTAAAGTGAGACTTTTAAGTCACACGGTCACCGTCCATTTCTCACCCACCATCTTTGCTAGCCGTGATGTTGCACAGACATGTTTTTTTTTTCATCACACGTGTGTGCATCACTGTGGGGTTACTTGCGACTTAGCAAGGTGTGTTCGGACTCTACCTTAGAAAGGTACAGAATAAGAGGATTAGTTCTGAACTGGGTCGAAAACTACTTAGCTGACAGGAAGCAATACGTACAGCGAGGAGAATACACATCTGCAACTTCATATATTACGTGCGGAGTTCCCCAGGGGTCAATACTGGGGCCAAAACGCTTCAACTTGAAAAAGATGCTTTGATGATAATAGATTGTCCTTGAACTTAAATAAAACTAAAATCATGCTGTTTGCTAACAGCAGAAAGGACACGTACCAGCAAATACAAATAGACGGTGTAGACATTGAAAGGGTGAACCAAAATACATTTCTGGGGATCATAATAGATGAAAATATGAGCTGGAAACCTCATATTACAAATATACAACATAAGGTGGACAGAAATATTTCAAAATGTGTTCTCAATCAGAAATCACTCCACACTCTTTATTGCTCTCTGGTTCTACCATATCTTACTTATTGTGTGGAAATATGGGATCATAACTATAAAAGCAATCTTCACTCGCTAAATGTACTGCAAAAAAAGGCCAGTAAGGATAATTCATAATGCCGCCTACAGAGAACATACTAACTCCTTATTTGTAAAATGACAAATACTTCAACTTGCTGATATAGTTCATCTTCAAACAGCTAAAATAATGCATAAGGCTAAAAATAAGCAATTAGCTAAAAATGTCATCCAATACTTCTCTACAAGAGAGGAGAAATATGATCTCAGGGAAGAAGTACATTTGAAACACTTCTATGCTAGGACTACGTTATGCTAGCCATAGCATTTCAGTATGTGGAATCAAACTATGGAATGGATTGAGTAAGGAAATCAAACAATGCACAACGATGAGCCAATTCAAGAAACAATACAAGCAGTTGATGTTTGCTAAATCCAAGGATGAAGAGTCTTGAACCAGTCATGATGTGCTATATATATCACTATATTGACACGCACTATGGTACACATTATGGCATTGGATGCTCATATCACCGAGTACTTCGCTACGAGGTACATTATTTAAAAAAACACAAAAAACCTTACCTGTCTTATATGCCTTATGTCAATTTTATTACTTAATTTGAGTGTAAATGTGACTATAGGGGTGTTATTTCATGTCTAGGAGGGCTCTAATAAAGTTAAAAAGCATATTTAGAAGGTGGTAAAAATGTTGTACGAGGTGCATTAACCAAAAAAAAAAAAAAACTTATGGAACTTATGCTCATATCACCTCCTACTTCGGTACTGGACAAAAAATTACAAAATTAAAAAAAATAAAAATAAAAAAAATAAACCTTAAACTTTATGGAAAGCAGGAAGTGAACAAATGTAATATTGACACTTACTATGGTACAAATTATGTAATTGGATGCTCATATCACCTCATACTTTGGTACGGGACAAAAAAGAAAAATTCAAAAAATTCAAAAAATTCAAAAAATTCAAAAAATTCAAAAAATTCAAAAAAATTCAAAAGAAATTCAAAAGAAATTCAAAAATATTTCAAAAAAAAAAAAAAAACCCAAATAACTTAAAACTATATTAGGAAAGCAGGAAGTGAACAAATGTCAGAGTTAGTGATTGTAAAAGTACCAGATGGAGGGGTAGGATTTAATAAGCTTTGCTTCTTCCTACTCCTTTTGGACATGTGGAACTGGGAACTGATTATGGGATGCACTCAATTGGAATCTGATGCATGTTCAAAAACCATTACCATTACCATTACCAAATTATGAATAATTATTTGGTTAATAGACAGCGATGTGTAACGTTTAATGGCAGCCATTCAGATATGTTAACGACTCAATGTGGTGTTCCCCAAGGCAGTTGTCTAGGCCCGTTGCGCTATTCTATATTTGTAAATGATATACCTTATGTACTTAAAAGTTCATGTATAGAGATCTATGCGGATGAAAGGTTGTATTAATAAGTTGTTGTTGGTCTCTAGCTTGGTTACTGAAAACGGGTTCTAGTTGAATGTTGAGTTGAAGATATTTCAGATTCTGATGGCGAAGTTGACGAGTGACCGAGTGTTAGTCCAACTCTGCTTCACTATCGATTCCTTTGCGGTCAAATCAAAACATGGTGTCATATTGTTGTGTTTACGCCACGCTCGTTAACCTCCCGGTGCTCCCAATCCAAACTGTGGCCGCGACCCGTCTGACCCGCTCGGCCTCTCCGGGTCAGAACAGAACACACGACAGTCCCACAGCAGCCAGACGGATCAATGACAGACTCGGGCCATCGCCGGCATTGATTTTGGCTCAACGATAGCATCTTGGCTCGATGCGCCAATACGTACATGACACCGTGTTTGTGGCGACGGGAGCCATTCGCCATTAATTTCGTAACACTTATCTTCTTGTGCTGTATTGTACTTTTGTAACTCGTTAGTCATTCCTTACGTTTTCCTCACTGACGTTCCGTGTACGCCGACTCCACGCCTCTCCTAACAAGACGTTTCCACACTCTGTGGTTCACGGAGCCTCTTGTAAACACCTTGAACACCTTGAACACCTCCTCCTGGTGTTGGGGAGTGCAACGGTGACAAGAATCAGCTCATCTGGAAGTCTTGGCAAGTCCACCACTTGCCTCTGGGAGCTCTGGGATGTTCTCCCATATTATAGCCCACTATGACAGTCCTACAGAAAGTAAACTGTACTGTACCTTATAAAGTAGTATATATTCAATTCAATGTACTCATAGCACAAGTTATCTCATAGTACTTTACACACAGACAAAACAGACAACCAAACGAAACTCCAGATGAGCACGCACTTGGCAACGGAAAAAAAGAAACCTTGAACAGAACGCAGGCAATGTGGGGCGGCCGTCTGTCTCGACCAGATGGGTTGCGATAGAAAAATAGAGTATAGGTATAGATCAGGGGTGGGCAAACTACGGCCCGGGGGCCACATGCGGCCCACCAAGCGTTTGAATCCGGCCCGCCAGTTGCTTTCTAAGTAACTTCAACTTTTAACATACAAACTGGCAACATGACTTGCAAGTCGGATGTCTGATTTAGTAAAAAATAAACAACAAAACTGTAAAATTAAATGACATAGTTTGATGTGGTGTGATGTTTAAAGTGCTCCTAAAAAAGGGACATGAGAACATACAACTGATATAGGATAACACTTTTACAGATAAAATTAGACAAATAATTCAAGGAAAATGATAAGCATAAAATAGTGTGTGTGTGTTAAATATATGTTCTGGCCCCCCAGACAATTTTGTTAACTCAATGCGGCCCTCGAGTCCAAATATTTGCCCACCCCTGGTATAGATGGTAGTTAAAGCCAGAAGTCTTTATTTTAGTAAATACTTTAGTAAATACTGAGGGATGTTTTATATAAAGGAAAACTGCACTTTGGGGGGAATTATGGATATATGGAAAAGGTTTTAAAATATGTCATTCATTGAAGGTGCGCCTTATAATGCGGCGTGCCTTATATATGAAAAAAGTTTTAAAATATGTCATTCATTGAAGGTGCGCCTTATACGTATATGGAAAAAAATTAAAAATATGTAATTCATTGAAGGTGCGCCTTATAGTGCGGTGCGCCTTATATATGGAAAAAGTTTTCAAGTATGTCATTCATTGAAGGTGCGTCTTATAATGCGGTGCGCCTTATATATGGAAAAAGTTTTCAAATATGTCATTCATTGAAGGTGCGCTTTATAATGTGGTGCGCCTTATATATGGAAAAAAAATGAAAATATGTCATTCATTGAAGGTGCGTCTTATAATGCGGTGCGCCTTATATATGGAAAAAGTTTTCAAATATGTCATTCATTGAAGGTGCGCTTTATAATGTGGTGCGCCTTATATATGGAAAAAAAATGAAAATATGTCATTCATTGAAGGTGCGCCTTATAATGCGGTGCACCTTATATATGGAAAACATTTTAAAATATGTCATTCATTGAAGGTGTGCCTTATATATGGAAAAAGTTTTAAAATATGTCATTCATTGAAGGTGCGCCTTATACATATATGGAAAAAGTTTTAAAATATGTCATTCATTGAAGGTGCGCCTTATACGTATATGGAAAAAGTTTTAAAATATGTCATTCATTGAAGGTGCGCCTTATATATGGAAAAAGTTTAAAATATGTCATTCATTGAAGGTGCGCCTTATACGTATATGGAAAAAGTTTTAAAATATGTCATTCATTGAAGGTGTGCCTTATATATGGAAAAAAATTTAAAATATGTAATTCATTGAAGGAGCGCCTTATAGTGCGGTGCGCCTTATATATGGAAAAAGTTTTCAAATATGTCATTCATTGAAGGTGCGCTTTATAATGTGGTGCGCCTTATATATGGAAAAAAAATGAAAATATGTAATTCATTGAAGGTGCGCCTTATAATGCGGTGCGCCTTATATATGGAAAAAATTTGAAAATATGTCATTCATTGAAGGTGCGCCTTATATATGGAAAAAGTTTTAAAATACGTCATTCATTGAAGGTGCACCTTATACATATATGGAAAAAGTTTTAAAATATGTCATTCATTGAAGGTGTGCCTTATATATGGAAAAAAAATTAAAATATGTAATTCATTGAAGGAGCGCCTTATAGTGCGGTGCACCTTATATATGGAAAAAGTTTTCAAGTATGTCATTCATTGAAGGTGCGTCTTATAATGCGGTGCGCCTTTTATATGGAAAAAGTTTTCAAATATGTCATTCATTGAAGGTGCGTTTTATAATGCGGTGCGCCTTATATATGGAAAAAATTTGAAAATATGTCATTCATTGAAGGTGCGCCTTATAATGCGGTGCGCCTTATATATGGAAAACATTTTAAAATATGTCATTCATTGAAGGTGCGCCTTATATATGGAAAAAGTTTTAAAATATGTCATTCATTGAAGGTGCGCCTTATATATGGAAAAAAATTAAAAATATGTAATTCATTGAAGGTGCGCCTTATAGTGCGGTGCGCCTTATATATGGAAAAAGTTTTCAAATATGTCATTCATTGAAGGTGCGTCTTATAATGCGGTGCGCCTTATATATGGAAAAAGTTTTCAAATATGTCATTCATTGAAGGTGCGCTTTATAATGTGGTGCGCCTTATATATGGAAAAAAATTGAAAATATGTAATTCATTGAAGGTGCGCCTTATAATGCGGTGCGCCTTATATATGGAAAACATTTTAAAATATGTCATTCATTGAAGGTGTGCCTTATATATGGAAAAAGTTTTAAAATATGTCATTCATTGAAGGTGCGCCTTATACATATATGGAAAAAGTTTTAAAATATGTCATTCATTGAAGGTGCGCCTTATACGTATATGGAAAAAGTTTTAAAATATGTCATTCATTGAAGGTGCGCCTTATATATGGAAAAAGTTTAAAATATGTCATTCATTGAAGGTGCGCCTTATATATGGAAAAAGTTTTAAAATATGTCATTCATTGAAGGTGTGCCTTATATATGGAAAAAAATTTAAAATATGTAATTCATTGAAGGTGCGCCTTATAGTGCGGTGCGCCTTATATATGGAAAAAGTTTTCAAGTATGTCATTCATTGAAGGTGCGCTTTATAATGTGGTGCGCCTTATATATGGAAAAAAATTGAAAATATGTCATTCATTGAAGGTGCGCCTTATAATGCGGTGCGCCTTATACTATATGGAAAACATTTTAAAATATGTAATTCATTGAAGGTGCGCCTTATACGTATATGGAAAAAGTTTTAAAATATGTCATTCATTGAAGGTGCGCCTTATATATGGAAAAAGTTTTAAAATATGTCATTCATTGAAGGTGCGCCTTATAGTGCGGTGCGCCTTATATATGGAAAAAGTTTTCAAGTATGTCATTCATTGAAGGTGCGTCTTATAATGCGGTGCGCCTTATATATGGAAAAAGTTTTAAAATATGTCTTTCATTGAAGGTGCGCATTATAATGCGGTGCGCATTATATATGGAAAGCGTTTTCAAATATGTCATTCATTGAAGGTGCACCTTATGATGCGGTGCGCCTTATATATGGAAAAAGTTTGAAAATATGTCATTAATTGAAGGTGCGCCTTATAATGCGGTGCGCCTTATATATGGAAAACATTTTAAAATATGTCATTCATTGAAGGTGCGCCTTATATATGGAAAAAGTTTTCAAATATCTTATTCATTGATGGTGCGCCTTATAATGTGGTGCGCCTTATATATGGAAAAAGTTTTCAAATATGTAATTCATTGACGGTGCGCCTTATAATGCGGTGCACCTTATATATGAAAAAAGTTTTAAAATGTCTTTCATTGAAGGTGCGCCTATAATGCGGCGCGCCGTATATATGGAAAAAGTTTTAAAATATGTCATTCATTGAAGGTGCGCATTATAGTGCGGTGCGCCTTATAATGTGGTGCGCCTTATAGTGCAGAAAATACGGTACTAAAAACGTAAAACAGCAACCTGAATTGCTTGTCTGTGATGCCGATACCAAAAATCCATGAGTGAAATCGGCCATATGCCGATACTAAATATACCGACCACATACATACACTGTAAATGTTTAAATATACTACTAGCTATATTACAAATGGCCAAGAACTACTAATTTTTGTAAGATTTATTTTCCCACACGCGCCAGATATGCTTGTTGTGGATGCTGCAGCTGGGGGCGGGGCTTATTTTAAGGC
Source organism: Doryrhamphus excisus (assembly GCF_030265055.1). Taxonomy (NCBI): domain Eukaryota; kingdom Metazoa; phylum Chordata; class Actinopteri; order Syngnathiformes; family Syngnathidae; genus Doryrhamphus; species Doryrhamphus excisus. The sequence goes on along the minus strand of NC_080482.1, from coordinate 16,646,580 downwards.
AATTATCAGCTGATGTCGATTCCGTCCTTTTTCACTGATATCGGCCACATCGAGTACTCATGTTTACTTATTCAGACTAAAGTGTATTTTGCTGTATTATATGTTGTTTTGCCTGACTTCCACTGTAACCTGCAGTCTTCCTCGGAAGTGTATTTTCTGGGGGGGGGGGGGGGGGGGGGGGGGTTCGCTGAACTGCAGAAGGAAGAACGACATCAGCGGGAATAAAAAGAGCGAGCTGTGGGAGAGCGGCGAGCATGAGGGGATGATGATGAAGGGCATTAGGAGAAGAAGAAAAAAGAAGGTAAAAAAGAAAGTGCTGCTAAAAAAAAAAGGAGGGGCAGGAACATGAGAAAGAAAAGAACTTCTTGTCGTAGGAGGAGCAGGAGGAGCAGGAGGAGTGGATGATTTGTTGCTCTCTGCAGTGTGCTAGCCTTACAGGAACGGCCCTCCAGGGCAGCATGAAAAACGTCTTGATTGTCGGGAGTGGTAACCCGAGCCCGGCTCCTTCCCCCGCTGGAGATTTATTTACATTTCAGCGGCTGGAACCCACTTTGAAAAAAATGACTGGAGGCCGGCTTGGCATCAATATTTTGTAGTATAGTGATGATGTAATACTCTTGATGCTACTCTTTTAGCCTGACATTACTGTTGGAATCTGATCCTTTTGCTCTTTTATCCGACAGTACATGAACATACAATGTAGCATGGTGCTTGGAGTTCCTGATTCCCGACCAGTAAAAAAAATGTATTTTAACGTATCAACGGCGTTCCAAACTGAACATGGGCCACAATGCAGCTGGACTAGCCGTCAAACTTGCTCACGTCTTTCCAACGTTACTTAGTCATGTGGAAGAGTCAGAAGAGCCGGCACTAAGTCACAATGTATCAGTGTCCTAACTGTGTTTATTTTGTGTAAGTCATAGAACAAAAGCGCTTCTCTGTGTAGCATTATAGCATGCGCATAAAGGGAACGGGGTTGCTAATAGCCATTTCCCACCCCGATCTTTGGCTCAAACACCGTAGTAGTCCTGTAAAAACAATTACACGTTACAGATGCTACAGAAAACCTAGCATTGAAATGCTAAAGCTACGTATCGTTTCGAGACGTCTTGAAGAAAACTGTTCTGAAACTGAGTCTCTACTTCCGGATCAGATTGGGATCCAACACATAAGGCGTTTATTATCAGCTACTATACTTGGGAGTGTGACCAACCACAGCGCAGTAGGCGTGTCTGGAGGCGGGACATGGGTGGGATATATTAAAACAATGAAATCCAAAGAAATACAGCTGGAATAGATGCAGATTCTGCAAGATCTAGAAAGCTTTATGTATGTTATTGTGTGTAGCTGCTCTATAGGAGCGTCATAGGTCCCCCTTCAGGCATTTGGTCAAGGAAATGAGGAACAATATGATAACTGCATACACATAACGGAATGCATACATTAAAATGAAATATTTGAATGCCAATTTTGGGGCAGACTGGATCCGTGACCCACTTCTGGGTCCTGGCCCACCAGTTGAGAATCACTGATGTACATTAAAACAATGAAATCCAAAGAAATACAGCTGGAATAGATGCAGATTCTGCAAGATCTAGAAAGCTTTATGTATGTTATTGCGTGTAGCTGCTCTATAGGAGCATCATAGGTCCCCCTTCAGGCATTTGGTCAAGGAAATGAGGAACAATATGATAACTGCATACACATAACGGAATGCATACATTAAAATGAAATATTTGAATGCCAATTTTGGGGCAGACTGGATCCGTGACCCACTTCTGGGTCCTGGCCCACCAGTTGAGAATCACTGATGTACATTAAAACAATGAAATCCAAAGAAATACAGATGGAATAGATGCAGATTCTGGAAGATCTAGAAAGCTTTATGTGTGTTATTGCGTGTAGCTGCTCTGTAGGAGCATCATAGGTCCCCTTTCAGGCATTTTGTCAATGAAATGAGGAACAATATGATAACTGCATACACATAACGGAATGCATTAGATCCAATACCAAGTGCTGATTTTGCACAAGATACAAAATCTAGCGCTTCCATTTCTCGCTGGATTTTTCACAAATTATTGTTTGACCATTGAGCATTTTTTTTTCTGGATTCAAAACACTTTACTAGTACACAAATGTGTCTATTCAATAATGTTTGATTGTGGTGCACAACTTCTAAAAGGCAAAGTGCCTAGAACAGGGGTGGGCAAACTACGGCCCGGGGGCCACATCCGGCCCGCCAAGTGTTTCAATATGGCCCGCCTGTTCTTTCCAAAGTATTTTATTTAAACTCAACATACAACCAGGCATCGTGGCTTGGGCCAACTTTTTGATGGTTGAGGTAGCTGCTTTATCAATTTTGTTATTTGATGTGGTCTGTTGTTTACAAAATACTCCTGGAAAAAGGAACACAAGCACAATAGTAAAAATAATAATAATAATAATAACAATAATAATGTTGTTGTTAATAATATTAATATAATAATAGTAATAATATTATTATTATTAAAAAATAATAAACAATATTATTGTTATTATTATTAATACATAATATTAATATATTATATAATAATATAAATAATAATTATAATATATTATATTATATAATATAATGATAATAACATTACTATAACTAATAATAATAATAATAGTAATTCTAATAAAAATAATAATAATAACAATAATAATAATACATTTAATTTCTAATACACTTCACATCAAATAAATGATTTCAAAGTGCACATATAGCAGATTGCATGACACTTTTACATGTAAAATATGTGTAAAATATAGGTGTAAAAATGGACTGTTACGTGTAAAATACTATATACCACCAGCACCACCCAGTACATTTTAAGCACTCCATTACATATAACTACATTTACCCAACATGGGCCCGCCTCCATGCTTGTGCCCCGACCAATCACCTCAAAGAAAGGAGAAACTGATGAGAAATTAGGAACAAAACCAATGACTTCTAAATGAAAAACAAACTAAAGTGGCAATTAAACAACTTAAATGGCAAATATAATTAGTATTAAGTAGAATATATGTGTAAATAACAAAAGCCAGCTATATACACAAATCAGAAACATAGAATATCTTTTCTAATGGTGATATTCTGTGTGGGATACGTTGTGGTCACGTCCAAGTATACATTTGTATGGAATCGGTACCTTTGTCCTTGTCATTAAGAGCAAAATATTGTTTGCATCGTGTCCTCCTTTGTGCGATCAATGACTATTTCACACACATGATTAAGGTCGTAATTGTGTCTCACGCCTCCCTTTGTACGAGCGGACTTGCCAATTGTAATATGTGATGTATGCCAAGGTAAAACGTATGTATGTCCACATGGAATTAAACCGTTACCTCACAAGTCAATTCATTTGAAAAAGCTCCAAGACGTTTGTGAAGCCGCATCCCTCCCGTCCAGCTGCGATAAATATCACACCACATTGTGCAATTTTAAAAATGAAAGACTTCATTTTATCCTCCCCCTCCCTCACCCCTCCCTCAGCAACAGGCAGTGATTTCTGCCTGTTGCTGCCTTGCTCAATAACTCAGCGAGACAATCACGCCGATCAATCGCGGCTCACTCGTGGCTCACTCATACTCGTCGGAGGGAATCACACACAGAATATTCCACGCTGAGACGTGGATTGATGTTCCACTGAGCTTTGCAGGTGGGAAACGATGCAGCAATGTTATATGCTACAATCTGGCACCTTTCATGAAATGCTACATTTAAATTAGTAACCTTGAGATTGAGATGTTTTTTACACTGTTTGTGTCAAATAAAACATGCCTGAGCTATTGATGAAGCTGAAATTCCAACTCATATTTTTTATGACGTTTTTGTTTATGCAGACATGGGGCAAAAAGGCGCTCTTATTTTGAAGGACAGTGGAGAAGCTGCTCTATTTTACAGCTGAGACGCACTGCGTTCAAAAATAAACGTGCTCCTCATATATTTTTTTGCCCACACTTAGCATGCTAAACTAAGCTAACCCCTGCTAGCTTACGTGCATAAAACCATATTAAATGGATCCACGGAGGATTTAAAGTAGATCTACTGTATTGTATGTATCGGAAATTACACACCTGGCACGCATTTCGTGGCCCAAAATGATGTGCATTGTACCTAGGATACAAAAAATAATAAAATATGTCATTCATTGAAGGTGCGTCTTATAATGCGGTGCGCCTTATATATGGAAAAAGTTTTAAAATATGTCATTCGTTAAAGGTGCGCCTTATAATGCGGTGCGCCTTATATATGGAAAAGGTTTTAAAATATGTCATTCGTTAAAGGTGCGCCTTATAATGCGGTGCTCCTTATATATGGAAAAAGTTTTAAAATATGTCATTCGTTAAAGGTGCGCCTTATATATGGAAAAAGTTTTAAAATATGTCATTCGTTAAAGGTGCGCCTTATAATGCGGTGTGCCTTATATATGGAAAAAGTTTTAAAATATGTCATTGGTTAAAGGTGCGCCTTATAATGCGGTGCGCCTTATATATGGAAAAAGTTTTAAAATATGTCATTCGTTAAAGGTGCGCCTTATATATGGAAAAAGTTTTAAAATATGTCAATCGTTAAAGGTGCGCCTTATAATGCGCCTTATATGTGGAAAAAGTTTTCACCCTAACCCTAACCCTCTAGTAACACAAAAACTACAATTTCTTAAAATGTATAAAAGGTAAGTTAAAAATGTGAATGGCATGATATCAAAAACATGTTTTTTAGGAATACCTGGAATATGAAATGATAACAATTTTTCATTACAAAGATATTTCAAGAAAACAACCTGACCGGGTCATTTTTGACCCACTTATGGAAGGTTGGGGTAGTAACACAAAAACTACAATTTCTTAAAATGTAAAAAAATAAGTTAAAAATGTGAACAGCATGATATTAAAAACATGTTTTTTGAGGAATACCTGGAATATGAAATGATAAAAACATTTTCATTAGGAAGATATTGGATAAGGGTTGGACCCCTGATGCAGAGGAAGGCCAACAGGAGTTGCAGTTAGAGTCTTTTAATAGGCAAAGTCCCAGAAACAAACTGCCCAGGGGGCAACACAAGGTGGTGGCGAGGAAAGACACGAGGAAAAAAAACAAAAATCTCGCCACAGGGCACTGCTAACATAAGTTATTTGATAGAACTACAGGAGGCTGGCTGGACGGCTGGGGAGTGCTGGGTAGACCGAAGTACCAGTAGGTTAGCAGGATACTATGCGAGGAACCAGCGACTCCCGCTGCAAGCGGCGGCCTTAAATGGGCAGTTGATTAGATGGGCTTCAGGTGTGCCCAGTCCTCCCGCCTCCAGCCCGCTCCAGGACATCTGGAAAACAAGGAAAAGCAGACCAGAAGGCAGGAACAGGACTGTGACAGATATTTCAAGAAAACAACCTGACCGGGTCATTTTTGACCCACTTATGGAAGGTTGGGGTAGTAACACAAAAACTACCATTTCTTAAAATGTATTAAAGGTAAGTTAAAAATGTGAATGGCATGATATTAAAAACATGTTTTTTGAGGAATACCTGGAATATGAAATGATAAAAAAAAATTTCATTTGGAAGATATTTCAAGAAAACAACCTGACCGGGTCATTTTTGACCCACTTATGGAAGGTTGGGGTAGTAACACAAAAACTACAATTTCTTAAAATTTATAAAAGATAAGTTAAAAATGTGAATGGTATGATATTAAAACATGTTTTTTTTAGAAATACCTGGAATATGAAATGATAAAAAAAATTTTCATTAGGAAGATATTTCAAGAAAACAACCTGACCGGGTCATTTTTGACCCACTTATGGAAGGTTGGGGTAGTAACACAAAAACTACCATTTCTTAAAATGTATAAAAGATAAGATAAAAATGTGAATGGCATGATATTAAAAACACGTTTTTTGAGGAATACCTGGAATATGAAATGATTAAAAAAAATTCACTACAAAGATATTTCAAGAAAACAACCTGACCGGGTCATTTTTGACCCACTTATGGAAGGTTGGGGTAGTAACACAAAAATAAAAAATTCTTAAAATGTATAAAAGGTAAGATAAAAATGTGAATGGTATGATATCAAAAACATGTTTTTTGAGGAATACCTGGAATATGAAATGATTAAAAAAAATTTCATTATGAAGATATTTCAAGAAAACAACCTGACCGGGTCATTTTTGACCCACTTATGGAAGGTTGGGGTAGTAACACAAAAACTACCATTTCTTAAAATGTATTAAAGGTAAGTTAAAAATGTGAATGACATGATATTAAAAACATGTTTTTTGAGGAATACCTGGAATATGAAATGATAAAAAAAAATTTCATTTGGAAGATATTTCAAGAAAACAACCTGACCGGGTCATTTTTGACCCACTTATGGAAGGTTGGGGTAGTAACACAAAAACTACAATTTCTTAAAATTTATAAAAGATAAGTTAAAAATGTGAATGGTATGATATTAAAACATGTTTTTTTTAGAAATACCTGGAATATGAAATGATAAAAAAAATTTTCATTAGGAAGATATTTCAAGAAAACAACCTGACCGGGTCATTTTTGACCCACTTATGGAAGGTTGGGGTAGTAACACAAAAATTAAAATTTCTTAAAATGTATAAAAGATAAGTTAAAAATGTGAATGGCATGATATTAAAAACACGTTTTTTGAGGAATACCTGGAATATGAAATGATTAAAAAAAATTCACTACAAAGATATTTCAAGAAAACAACCTGACCGGGTCATTTTTGACCCACTTATGGAAGGTTGGGGTAGTAACACAAAAATAAAAAATTCTTAAAATGTATAAAAGGTAAGATAAAAATGTGAACGGCATGATATCAAAAACATGTTTTTTGAGGAATACCTGGAATATGAAATGATTAAAAAAAATTTCATTATGAAGATATTTCAAGAAAACAACCTGACCGGGTCATTTTTGACCCACTTATGGAAGGTTGGGGTAGTAACACAAAAACTACCATTTCTTAAAATGTATAAAAGGTAAGTTAAAAATGTGAATGGTATGATATCAAAAACATGTTTTTTAGGAATACCTGGAATATGAAATGATAACAATTTTTCATTATGAAGATATTTCAAGAAAACAACCTGACCGGGTCATTTTTGACCCACTTATGGAAGGTTGGGGTAGTAACACAAAAACTACCATTTCTTAAAATGTATAAAAGGTAAGATGAAAATGTGAATGGCATGATATCAAAAACATGTTTTTTGAGGAATACCTGGAATATGAAATGCTAAAAAAATTTCATTAGGAAGATATTCCAGCATTACCCAACAACCCTAATGAAGATAAGCAGTATAGAAAATGAATGAATGGATGGATTGTGGTGCAAAACATCTTAATAATTAAATTGAATTATTTAGCAGAAGACAAGAACCTACAGTAACAGTAGTAGTAGTATTAGTAGTAGTAGTAGTAGCAGTAGTAGTCGCTGACCAAGGACTACAGTTAGTCGATGGTGTCCACAGGCAGACGGCTCTCAGCCTTAAGTGGAGCAGCAGTCTGCCCATTTAGGATAGTGGCCTATTTAGCCTGACTGCCATTAAATATGAATTAAAAACCACACAGGCCTCTTTGCCTTCCAAAATGTCATTACTTGTCTTCATGGCGGACGGCTGTTGAATAAGCAGTTTGCACGGCTCCCCCGAGGGGGGTGGGGGGCCGGCTTTTCAGGCAGGATGAGGATGATGGGAGCGAATGGAAGGAAGAGGGATGGAGGGACAGATGGACGAGAAAGAGGAGTGAAGGGGAACAGGAGAGGATGAGCAAAGTGCAGTGGTGGTGTTTGGTGTTGGGGGGGGGGGTCATTTATGTGTGTGTAGGAACATCCAAAGGAGGAAGACCTGCTTGAGCCTAATAACATCTGAAATGGAATCTACATTACAGCTCCTAACTGAGTGCAGTACTCCAGGGACCCGGGCCCTGAACGCATCACGGTAATAATAGCACACATGCTTCAAGTGGTACTTCACTGTCTCTCCAGCACGTCAGGGAGCTTGATAGTATAGACCCTAGGCCTCAACCTGGGACACTATATTGTCGTATCAATAAAAGCATTATTACCAGGTTCTTGAATGCACCATTTTTAGGGATAATTCACTTTTTTTTTTTTTTTAACGCAAGTGGAGTTTTAATTAGCTTATTTTTACACATGCAAACCTTGTCAATGTGAAACCACAGAAAAGACATGGTAATGGTAATGGTAATGGTAATGCTAATGCTAATGCTAATGCTAATGCTAATGCTAATGCTAATGCTAATGCTAATGCTAATGGTTTTATTTCATTTGAACATGCATCAGATTCCAATTGAGTACATCCCATAATCATCCCCCTGACCATATGACCATATGACCATACAATGTGTACCATAGTAACTGTCAATATTACATTTGTTCACTTCCTGCTTTCCATAATACAGTTTAAGGTTTTTTTTCGTTTTTTGTTTTTTTGTTTTTTTTTATTTTTTTTATTTTGTAATTTTTTGTCCTGTACCGAAGTTGGAGGTGATATGAGCTGGACTGCTTGAGACTGTTGATATTTTTAAAAAAAGATTAAAGACACACCTTTTTAATCAGGCTTTTAACTCATATTTGTAAAATTTTCTTACGTTTTTATCTTTTTAGTCCTATTTTTTATGCTCTTTTAACTCCAGTATTTCCTCAGGGGGGGTCCTCCACACTGGGGGCTGTGTCGGGTCTACTGAAGGGGTGCCATCCTTGGGTCTCTTCGACCCGGCCAGCTCGGGGTTCCTCCCTTTAATGTGGGTGTCCACCCGTGTGTCGGAGTCGGGGGGCCCGGGTGCTGGTCCCCCCGATGGCACGGCCTGCAGCTCCTCCCAGTGTGGACGACCCCAAAGGTGGCGTTTCCTTGATCCTCGGTGCCATGCCATGTTTCCCGACTGTGTGTGATTGTGTGTCTAGTTTCTTAGTAATTATTATTATTATAATTCCGACTAAATGATTGCCTTTTTGAGGGCTTTAACATGCCCGAAAACTCGCCAAATTTGGCAAGCGCATCAGGTCTGGCGAAAAATTTGATATTTTATGGGTTTCATAAATAATGTTCCAAATTTGACTCTCTAGCGCCACCTTGACATTTAAAAAAAAATAGCCCCCGCCACCAGTTTCACCGATCGTCACGAAACTTGGTGGAGACGTCTATCGTGACAGGACGCACCAAAAAGTCTCAAGAACCCATATTGCAAAATGAACAGGAAGTCGGCCATTTTCGATAGCGGCGTTGATTTTCGGGCCAGAAGTAGGGGTCGTATCTCGACGAACTCCGCCTAGGGCAGGGGTCTCAAACTCAATTTACTTGGGGGCCACTGGAGCTTGGGTCTGGGCAAGGCTGGGCCGCATCAGGTTTTCAAAAAAAAACGCATTTATTAAAAAGAGAAAAATATACAAACTTTTTCAGTGCTTTGGTTCCGATTTTCTACAATAAAATCTCTGATAAAACATTCAAACATTTTTATTTTTCTACACAAAATAAGATGAAAAATAAATAAACAAATCAAGAATAAAGAAAATCAATCAATCAGTAATAAATAAATATAATAATAATAATAAAAAGTTAAGAAAGCACATATAGTTGGTGGGTAGACAAATGATTTTTTTCATATTAAAATGAACAAAGCATTATTAGAGCCCTGTAGACATGACAAAACACGACTATAGTCACATTTATACTCTTTTTATTTACAACATATTGCGCAACTGCAGGGTCTTGAGACACATGCTAACTCGCAAACTAGAGAGCTAGCCACCTAAACGGTAGCCTTCAAGTTATTTCCTTTAAACTTAAATAGCCAAAAACTTACCACTTCCACACGGATAGGGAGGATAACTATTAACAGTTATTTAACCTTTAACATGAACATGAATCAAACGTAATATTTTTTTTTCTGGGTACATGATACCATACAGCATCCATATCAAACATTAAACTTTCATATCAAGGCGGGGGCCTCAAACTAGTGTCCTGCGTGCCACATTTGGCCCACGGGCCGCATGTTTGAGACCCCTGTTCTAGGTGGTTTGACCAAATGAGTCCATGAATGGACACTAGACGGATGGCGGACGTTAAATCTCTGCTATTTGCAGCTGATGTGGTTCTTATTGGGTCTTCGGGCTTCGACCTTCAGGGTAAAAAATCATAATAAGTCCCCTTAAAATATTATTATTAAATATAAATGATGCATTATTTCCTTTTTCAAAACATGGCTTCTTGCTAAGAAGATGCTAGATAGACGATGAGCACATAGACGATGTCCAAGTGTCACATGGTGGCCACTGAAGTACACGAAGATTGTGACTGTATTGATCATGTGACCGATCAATACCCGTGCGTTGAAACGTTATCTGCTGCTATCAGGTTGGCCCGTGCCGGCTACAGAAACAACACACGGGGGGGTTAATTTATTAGCGGCGGTCCATACTTATCGTACATGTATGTGCCTCCGAAGGAGCGTAGGTATAAGAATGTACCAAATTTCACTTTTTCCACTTCCTCCTGTGCCAAAGAGCGGCTGCCATGTTTGGATGGCGTCTACTGTGCACAGCTTCACTTGCGCTCCGATTCCCCCCCCCTTTCTTGTGTATGTGTGTGTGTCTTTCTCTCCTGTCAGTCCACTTAAAGGGCCTTTGGTTTCAGAGGAGGCCATTGTGTTTCCTTCGTCGCCTAGCAACCGTCACCAAGGCCAGCACTCCATTGTTGCGGAGGCTGAGCACCTGAATTGCCTGCTGCCTGTTTCTACTTTTCTAAATTGTGCTGTAATTTCACAAAGTGGCGTTTCGGCATTAGAGAGAGACAGACATGGAGGGTGGGAGAGAGAGAGAGAGAGAGAGAAAGAGAGAGAGAGAGGGATGAAAATTGGGGTATGGGGGTTGGCCTTCATTTTGGCACACATTTGCCAAAAGGCACATAAACACTAAAGAAGAGCTTTGCGTGTTCAGCTGATGATGACTAAATGGAAACAAACATTTCCAACCTATACTGTACTCGTGTGTGTGTGTGGGGGGGGGGGGGGGGGGGGTGTTACAGTTTGTAAGATTTAAAATTACTTATCACAGTAATAATAACTGAAATTCATATAAAGATTGAAATCATAATAAAAGTAGTCGTAATACTTGATTTAATATTCATTCTCCAAAATTTGATTTTACACAGGTTTAAAAAAATTTTTAAAAAAAATTACAAAAAATTACAAAAATTACAAAACAATGTGTAATTCTTTCCTTTTTTATAGTCCTGAATTAAAAAATTAAAAAAATTAATTTAAAATTAAATTTAAAAATTCATTTTTTTCCTACTGCTTATCAATCAGCAGAGGGTGCTGGAGCCTATCCCAGCTGTCTTGGGGCGAGAGGCGGGGTCCACCCTGGACTGGTGGCCAGCCAATCACAGGGCACATATAGACAAACAACCATTCACACTCACATTCATACCTATGGACAATTTGGAGTGGCTAATTAACCTAGCATGTTTTTGGAATGGGGGAGGAAACCGGAGTACCCGGAGAAAACCCACGCATGCACGGGGAGAACATGCAAACTCCACACAGAGATGGCCGAGGGTGGAATTGAACCCTGGTCTCCTAGCTGTGTGGCCGACGCGCCAGATATATATAATAATACTAATAATTTAATTTAATTTAATTTAATTTAATTTAATTTAATTTAATTTAATTTAATTTAATTTAATTTAATTTTATTTAATTTAATTTAATTTAATTTAATTTAATTTAATTTAATTTTATTTTATTTTATTTTATTTTATTTTATTTTATTTTATTTTATTTTATTTTATTTTATTTAAATGAATATATTTTTCACACATGAATTTAACATGATTCTGCTGGATGTTCAATTAAAAATGTGCTAAAAAATACTAGCATTATTATCATGATTATTTTATAATGGATGGATGGATACAGCTCTGGCGTTGGGCGCTTGTGCAAGCGTACCTAATGAAGCGGCGGCTGAAAGATGCGCGTATGAGTTTTCGGTGGGTTTATTTTCTCGTCCTTTTTTATGTGTTTTTTTTTTTTTTTTAGTGTGCGGCCTCTGTTGAAATGTGCTCTCCAGAATGAAAGGATCAGATCCAGCTGACACAAACACAAAGACTTGAAGGAGGAGAGCAAAGTGGGGGGGTGAAAAATAAGAAGAGAGCAACATGTGGTGGGCGGGGCTTGAGCGGAGAAATGGTTTATTATGAGGGAGTGTGACGTCACTTTTACACACTTGTTCTTTTTTTTCCGGCTTGAATAGCACCTATGTTCTTGGGGGCTGGGGGGCTGTCAGTCAGTCAGTCAGTGGTGATAAAACATGCCTACAACAACATATCTGTCAGTGCGCTCCGACGGGGCCGAGGCAGCTCCTCCGCAGATTGGGCGCCCCCCCCAAAAAAAAAAAAAAAAAAACATAGTACAACTTGATAGATTTGATTGGCTTTTGATTGTTTTTAACAGGCTGCGTTTGTTCCTTGTGCAGTGACAATTGGGATCATGACCCCGGGTGTCCATATTGCTGAGGGTAAGTGTCAATCATTTCTTTGACATCATCAACATCACGACATCTCTCCATATGTTTTTTTCACTGTTTATTGTCATAGTCCGCATTATTCACAAAATACGTGACAACCCGCCGTTCGCCCCAAAGCGTCCCACCATCGAGTCCTTCATGTGACCCGTCCATATTGTCTCTGACATCAATCACGCCGACATGAGCTCCGCACGTGTCTGCCAATCACCCGCCTTGTGTACTGCCGCGTCAATCAAAACGCTGCATTATTATCTTTGCAAAGCTAATTCATCGCATTCGACCGCCGTGCACGTGTACTTCGCTACCGCAGATCACGCTGCGTTCAAGGTCAGAGTTCATGCTCAGTAAAAATGTCTCCATTCATCCGAAAGAAAAAAAAAATGCAAATATTGTCATAACATGCATGCTATGCTATGCTATACGCTCACTGCTAAGGTATGCCCATAAGTGTTCCTGTAATAACATGCAGACGTTATACATATTAGCGCTATTTGTTAATAAATTTAATTGCGCAGGTATACTTACCAGTCGCGTTGCGTTCAAGGTCAGAGTTTGTGCTCAGTGAATATGTTCCCCATATCACTGTAATTCATTTATAAGTGAAAAAATCTGATGCTATACAGGCACTGGGAACACACGCCATGTATCATAAATGCATAATGATGCATTTACAAATAGAATAATAGCCTAATAATACCCCAATAATAATAAATACCATGCAATAATAAGTATTGCATGGTAGAGTTAATGAAGTGTTAATAAAGGAATATTTGTACTATTGTTGTCTTTGGGAGGATTTAATGGCAAATATTTATTACATTTGATTGCGCAGGTATGCAGTCATGCTGCGTTCAAGGTCAGGGTTCTTTGCAAAAATGACATCGCCATGAGCAGGGGTGTCCAAACTGCAGCCAGGGAGCCTTTTATGGCTCATGTCATTTGTTTATAATAACAAAAGCAAGAGAAAGAAATGGAAAAATCAGCTCTCGTTGAAGTTGAAATTTTAAGACGATAGAATCGTAATATTAGAAGGAAAAATAATTGTAGTAATAATTTTAATTGGATCAAGTTTGAAATATTAAATTAAATAAAATAAAAATTAAATTAAAAAAATATATTATAATATTACAACAAGGATATTTATCAGAAAGTCCAAATAGTATAATTAAAAAACAGTAGAAATTTAAAAAAAACAGCAGTAATTTTACAAAAAATAAAGTCAAAATATTAAGAGAAAAAAGGTACAATTTTACATATTTTTTTTAGAATAAACATGTGATATGAGGAAAAAAATTCCTTTTAGTAGCATAGAATTGAAATATCATATAAACATCCTTCCATCCATTTTCTACCGCTTATCCTCACTAGAGTCGCTGGAATGCTGGAGCCTATCCCAGCTGTCTTCAGTCAAGAGGCGGGGTACTTTTTATTGTGAAAAGTAAAACAAAGCAAAATAAAGTTGTATTTTGGGGGGAAAATTAGGTTGTGAGGAATGTTATAATATTATGGGAATAAAAACATAATATATATGAAAATATACAAAAGTTAATCAAGAAAAAAGTTAAAATATGTGGAAAATTTTAAAAAATATTTAAAAAAATATCAAAGAGAGAAGTGCTTTTTCACCTTTATGACAAAGCTTAGCATGCATGTTTTTAAAATATCAAAGTAGCAAAGTTGCATCCTTTTGTTTTTCACCATTTTGCCAAGAATTGAAGTATTCAAAAGACAAAATACTTTTTATTCTTTTTTATTATGAAAAGTAAAACAAAGCAAAATAATAATGGGACAATTAGGTTGTGTGAAAAGTTATAATATTATAGAAATAAAGTCATAATATATATGAAAATATACAAAAGTTAATCAAGAAAAAAGTTAAAATACGTGAAAAATGTAAACAAAATATCAAAGTAGCACAGTTGCATCCTTTCGTTTTTCACCATTTGGCCCTCGCTAAACAGTTTGGACATCCTTTGCCGTGAGTGTAATTGAGCGATAAATGACATATTTATTTTTTTTACAATAACTGGCCACTTCATTCGGTACACAAAACCATAAACAAAAAGCTATTGGACGTATTGGACGCACTTTATTGTGCGGGTGTACCTAATGAAGTGGCCTGTGAGCCATCACTTAATGCCCGGCGTTGTTATTAACACGATGGCAAAGAGCCAGTGAACGCACCGGCAGAATGCCTTTTACCAAAGCTGCTATTACTATAAAGGCTTCAATTATTGATTTTCATTTTTTCCGTGAAGGCAACAGTCGGCGTTAACAATCCGGTCATTTTTCATTTCACGAATCCGATTATTTCCAATCTCTTGTGTTGGTCATGTGATGGAAGTGACTGACTTCCAACAATCCAACCCCGATTATTTCATCATCTCTGCAGGCCGACGGCGGAATCGGGGTGACGCCAGGCGGCTACATCGCTGCAAACGACGTGCCGCCGAGCTTGTCGTCGCTTTGACGCGAGGTCGCCACTTTTAACCCTTAGATGCACAAGTGGGTCAAAAATGACCCGGTCAGGTTGTTTTCTTGAAATATCTTCATAATGAAAATTTTTCATCATTTCATATTCCCGGTATTCCTAAAAAGCCTTATGCATTATTTTAGCTGTTTGAAGATGAACTATATCAGCAAGTTGAAGTATTTGTCATTTTACAAATAAGGAGTTAGTATGTTCTCTGTAGGCGGCATTATGAATTATCCTGACTGGCCTTTTTTGCAGTACATTTAGCAAGTGACGACATGATACATTGCGATACTTTCGATGTCGCGGTTGTGCCCACGTAGAGTTCCTGATGCAGTAAAATGTGTGTATTCACGGTGGAAGCAAACGTCTATTCATCTCCTCGGCAAACGGCAGAAGAAGGAGACCACGCCGGGCCTCGCCAGCGTCGGCCTTCAGCCAAGGTCGGAGCGCATTGAAGAAGCTCACATAAAGCTGAAGAGCACGTGCGTAAATATCAATGGAGGAGCTTTTCTTTTTTTGTCGCAACATCCGTCAGGATGGCCGTGGGCCGGAGGAGGCCGGGGAGTAGGAGGAAGACCCTCGTCGTGGAGGCGTCCAGCGGCGGCGTGGAAGACTAGTGATTTTGTTGTTTTGTCTCTGAACAGACAGCAAGTCATTGTCTGCCTCACCGCTCTGAGATACGCGACCGCATCGCTTTTTCATATTTTTCCTTTCCTTCCAATCAATAGAACAGCAGCCGCGTTATTGAGCGAGCGGTAACGAGCTATTCTGCCGCTAATTGCTGTTGTTGTTTGCAGACTTTTACTTCTTCTTTTTCCTTTCCAATAATAATATCTGCACACGGACTCTGCAAGTTAAATGATGTTTTTCTTGACTTTGTCACGACTCGGGCAAAATAATGTCAATGTAGTCAAAGGTGGAAGCCCGTAAAATGAAGCAATGATTTTTATGCATATGATATGATATCATGCATTTACAATTGTATTCATGGACCTTTTAAATCATCATTTTGCTTTTTTTTTGCATGTTTTTCACACTTTTTCACATCATCAAACGTAAATATTAGTCAATGACAACACAACTGAACACAAAATGCACTTTTTCAATGAAAGTTTGTATTATTAATGGAGAAAAATCTGGTTGGGCCACCCTTAGTAGCAACAACTGCAATCAAGTGTTTGTGATAACTTGCAATGAGTCTCTTGTATTTATTGCATATATTTTTTCTCTTTTTTTTTATTACCCATCCATATTTTGTAGGGATATCCGATAATTATTTTTGAAACAAAATTTCAAAAATGCTGTACTCTTTTGTACTGCACTGAATGACTGAACGACTTACGTTAATATCGGCGTAATTCATAGTTTGATGTGGAATTGACCCAACGCTACTTGCATCAATCACATGAAATGAAGGAAAAAATGGCTAAGATTACGATAAACATCTGCTTCAATGAAATGCTCGTATTTTAGACAGATACGTCTCGAGCTAAGGTGATACAGTTCCATAAAATAATCATAATTTAAGTCAAAATTTATGTTCACGTTAAAATCTGCATCATTCGTGGTTTGATGTCGAACAATTTTTTTGTGATTTACGCAGAATTTTTTTGTACGACACATGCAGAAAAGCCACGCGTATTGTTGTTTTGCAGGGTTATGCCACTTTGCATATGTATTTTTTTTAACAGCATATGGAATTTACAATTGCCTTGGAAATCATCATTTTGCTTTTTTTTGCATTTTTTTTCACACTTTTTCAGATGATCAAACGTAAATATTAGTCAATGGCAACACAACTGAACACAAAATGCACTTTTTCAATGAAAGTTTGTATTATTAATGGAGAAAAATCTGGTTGGGCCACCCTTAGTAGCAACAACTGCAATCAAGCGTTTGTGATAACTTGCAATGAGTCTCTTGTAGGACTATTTATTGCATATTTTTTTTTCTTTTTTTATTACCCATCCATATTTTGTAGGGATATCCGATCACATGAAATGAAGGAAAAAATGGCTGAGATTACGATAAACATCTGCTTCAATGAAATGCTCGTATTTTAGACAGATACGTCTCTAGCTAAGGTGATACAGTTCCATAAAATCATCATAATTTAAGTCAAAATTTATGTTTACGTTAAAATCTGCATCATTCGTGGTTTGATGTCGAACAATTATTTTGTGATTTACGCAGAATTTTTTTGTACGACACATGCAGAAAAGCCACGCGTATTGTTGTTTTGCAGGGTTATGCCACTTTGCATATGTATTTTTTTTAACAGCATATGGAATTTACAATTGCCTTGGAAATCATCATTTTGCTTTTTTTTGCATTTTTTTTCACACTTTTTCAGATGATCAAACGTAAATATTAGTCAATGACAACACAACTGAACACAAAATGCACTTTTTCAATGAAAGTTTGTATTATTAATGGAGAAAAATCTGGTTGGGCCACCCTTAGTAGCAACAACTGCAATCAAGCGTTTGTGATAACTTGCAGTGAGTCTCTTGTAGGACTATTTATTGCATATATTTTTTTTCTTTTTTTTTATTACCCATCCATATTTCTTAGGGATATCCGATAAATTATCGGTACCGATATCGGAAAAACAAAATTTCAAAAATTCTGTATACAACACATATGTGTATGTTATGTTACACATTCCGATATCAGTATCGGCTGATATTGGTATCGGAAATTGAGAGATGGACAATATCGCATATCGATTTTCTGGAGAGAGAAAAAAAAAAAACAATATCGGACATCCCTAATTTTTTGTAATTCTTTTCTATTATTTTTTATTTGTACTTTTTCCTAACTTTTTATTGTGTACATCATTAAAAAGCTTTTAAAATAAAACAATATTTTTTTCTATTGAACTTGAAGTTATTATTCTTGTTTAGTATGTAATTTTAATAATTTGTTGGGTTTTTTAAAAAAAAATTAAAACTTTATATTATGCACTTTTTACTTTGCACATTTCGTTCGCAGCTTCGTAAGCAAAGATCGGCTTTTTGCTTCTGTGAAATTCCGCTGCCTCAGGATGCAAATAAAACATGCAGGATCAAACCTATTTAATGACTTAAAGGGCCTTGGTCTGGTCCATCACCTGCTTGAAGAAGGTCTCCATCAGGTCGGCGACGGGCTTGATCTGCTCCTCCATGTTGACGATGATGGGCTTGGCCTGGTCCTGCAGCTTGAACGCCTCAGTCTGGACCGTCTGGACCGTCTGGACCACAGGCAGGATCTTGGCACGGCTGTCCTCCACGTAAGCTCTGCATGGAGGTCAACAGGTGTGCGTGGTCCAAACCATCAGAAGCTAAAAATAATCCTTATTTGATTCAATTGAGATAATCAACTCATTTAACCTATAGCCCTAACCGTCTAACCCTAACCCTCTAACCCTTAGGCCCTAACCTCTAAACCTGACCCTACCCCGAACCCTAACCCTCTAACCTAGCCCCTAACCCTCTGGACCTAAACTCTAAACTCTAACCCTAAGTATCTAACCCCTAGCCCTAACCGTCTAACCCTTGGGCCCTAACCTCTAAACCTGACCCAAGCCCGAACCCTCTAACACTAACCCTCTAACCTAGCCCCTAACCCTCTGGACCTAAACTCTAACCCTAAGTCTCTAACCCCTAGCCCCTAACCCTCTAAATCTATAGCCCTAACCGTCTAACCCTTGGGCCCTAACCTCTAAACCTGACCCAAGCCCGAACCCTCTAACCCTAACCTCTAGTCCTAACCATCTAACCCTAACCCTCTAAATCTAAACTCTAACCCTGACCTAGCCCAAACTTTGTAACCCTAACCCTCTCTTCTAACCCTCTAACCGTAAGCCCTAATCTTAATCCTCCGACGCTAACCCTCTAACCCTTACCCTAACCTCGAACCCTAACCCCTAATCCTAACCCTCTGACCCTAACCCTCTAACCCTTAGGCCCTAACCTTTAAACCCGACCCTACCCCGAACCCTCTAACCCTAACCCTCTAACCTAGCCCCTAACCCTCTGGACCTAAACTCTAACCCTAAGTTTCTAACCCCTAGCCCCTAACCCTCTAAATCTATAGCCCTAACCGTCTAACCCTTGGGCCCTACCCTCTAAACCTGACCCAAGCCCGAACCCTCTAACCCTAACCTTTAGTCCTAACCATCTAACCCTAACCCTCTAACCCTTAGGCCCTAACCTCTAAACCTGACCCTACCCCGAACCCTCTAACCTAGCCCCTAACCCTCTAAATCTAAACTCTAACCCTGACCTAGCCCAAACTTTGTAACCCTAACCCTCTCTTCTAACCCTCTAACCGTAACCCCTAATCTTAATCCTCTGACCCTAACCCTCTAACCCTTACCCTAACCTCGAACCCTAACCCCTAATCCTAACCCTCTGACCCTAACCCTCTAACCCTTAGGCCCTAACCTCTAAACCTGACCCTACCCCGAACCCTCTAACCCTAACCCTCTAACCTAGCCCCTAACCCTCTGGACCTAAACTCTAACCCTAAGTCTCTAACCCCTAGCCCAGGGGTCAGCAACCCGCGGCTCCAGAGCCGCATGTGGCTCTCCAGCCTCTTTGTTGCGGCTCCCTTTGCAATGCTTGAATATTTTTTAGCACCCGTGTGGTGAAAATGCACGTCTTTGTTATGAGTTTACAAAAATCCAACTTTGTGTGAGACCATGAATGCATCCTGACTGAGTTCTGACTGGTGACTGAATGAGCAGACAGGATGCTATCCAGTTCTCTCTGACAGGTTAACATGAAGGGAAATGAGTAATACTTTGAGTTATTTGAGTTATTAATTATTATTAATGAGTTATTTGACGATTCTAAAAAATAAATTAGAGCTCATTTAAAAACAAAAGTTTATCTCCAGTACTAGCAAGAGTACTCCAACTCGTCTTTTTTTTCCCCTCCAATGTTGTTTTAAACATACAACGTTTTGCGGCTCCAGGCTATTTTTCTTTAGTGGGCAAGTGGGTGAAATGGCTCTTTTCATAGTAAAGGTTGCCGACCCCTGCCCTAGCCCCTAACCCTCTAAATCTATAGCCCTAACCATGTAACCCTTAGGCCCTAACCTCTAAACCTGACCCAAGCCCGAACCCTCTAATCCTAACCTCTAGTCCTAACCATCTAACCCTAACCCTCTAAATCTAATCTCTAACCCTGACCCTAGCCCAAACCCTCTAACCCTAACCCCTAATCTTAATCCTCTGACCCTAACCCTCTAACCCTTACCCTAACCTCGAACCCTAACCCTCTGACCCTAACCCTCTAACCCTTAGGCCCTAACCTCTAAACCTGACCCTACCCCGAACCCTCTAACCCTCTAACCTAGCCCCTAACCCTCTGGACCTAAACTCTAACCCTAAGTCTCTAACCCCTAGCCCCTAACCCTCTAAATCTATAGCCCTAACCGTCTAACCCTTGGGCCCTAACCTCTAAACCTGACCCAAGCCCGAACCCTCTAACCCTAACCTCTAGTCCTAACCATCCAACCCTCTCTTCTAACCCTATAACCCTAACCCCTAATCTTAGTCCTCTGACGCTAACCCTCTAACCCTTACCCTATTATGGCATGATGGGGACACTGTGGGACTGACTGCCTTAAGACGTTTGGGACCTGAAGCTGATTTGCTAGGTGCTAGCATGGTAGCCATTAGCATGGTAGCATTTAAGCTAATTTACTAATGTCTAAAGGCAAACAGACACATGGCATGATATGGGGACACTATGGGACTGCCGTATCACGTTTGGGACTTGAGGCTGTCTTGCTAGGTGCTAGCATGGTAGCCATTAGCATGTTAGCATTTAAGCTAATTTACTAATGTCTAAAGGCAAACAGACACATGGCATGATATGGGGATACTATGGGACTGCCGTATCACTTTTGGGACTTGTCTTGCTAGGTGCTAGCATGGTAGCCATTGGCACACCGGGCCCGAGGTTCACAGCACAGGTGGCAAGCCCGTCAACTCTTTTATCTACTACTGCGTGCCTTTTAATGGGTTTTGTTCTTACGTAAGGCGGCACGGCGGTAGAAAATGAATGAATGAATTCTTACTTAATTGAGATCTATCAGTTTGGCAAAGGTTAGAAAGCCATTTCTAAAGCGTTGGGGCTCCAGCAAACCACAGTGAGAGCCATTATCCATAAATGTTGAAAATGTGGAACAGTTTTGTTTTTGTCCCTCTGTCTATTGTCCCCCTCCTGTCTCCTCAAATCCCCCCCCCCCTGTTGTTCTTCTTCTTCTTTTCTGTCCCCTCTTGCTCCTGTCTGGCCACTCCAAATTCGCATAACAAAAACATCAAATAAAGCTAAATAAAATTCAATAGAACAGGGAAGGTGTAGCTCACACTTTTCTCTGGCAGAGAAAATCTGTTTAGCATGTAAGGGCATTTAGATCAATAATAATAATAAAAATAATAATAAAAATAATAATAAAAATAATAAAAAATAATAATAAAAATAATAATAAAAATAATAAAAATAATAAAAAAATTAATAATAAAAATAATAAAAATAATAATACTAATAATGCCCAAATTTATTATTTTTTATTAATGAATTATTAATTATTTATTAAATTTATTATTTGTTTTATTAAAATCATGGTATATAACATGTACCATGATTTTACCGATCCGGCTCACTTGGAAGTAGATGTTTCTCCATGCAGCCCCTGAGGTAATATGAGTTTGACACCCCTGGCAGAGATAAATTTGGAAGTCAAATTTCCAATTACAAAAAAATCACATAAACAATCCAGAAGATATGTCCTAACATTGGCAAATAAGGAAAAAAAGGATTAAAACTTTTCTTTCATCCTGCCAACATATATGATCATATGATACAGGGGGCGGCCGAGAAAACTTTCAATGATGTTTGAGTGCTCTCTGCTGGAGATATTATGTATTACATGTATTATTTTTAGAATTCTGTACTCCTTGTTCGTATGAGTCCCTATTTGGCAGTTTGTGTTCAGTCTTGTTCTCAACATATATGACTTGTGTTACACATGCAGGTTGTGCCACGACGTGCTTTTACGTGACTTACCTGGCAACACACGCTATTTGCCTACGTCACGGCGTTGCTGGCGTCGCACTGATGGAAATTTCGGCTGTTGAGTCAGTTGTTTTGACTCGGCTCACTGAGCCGATTCTTTTGGCTCCCACGTGGCTCCTAAAACGAATTGTGTAAAACGAATTACCAATGAAAAAAATACAAATACAATGTTTATTGCTTATATTGATTCCTATGAATCTCAATTAGCAGCTACAAAAATATATTCTGTTATCAATAAAATACAAAAAATAAAGACCCATTTCAATAGACAAATTAAATAAAAATAGGTCAAATGTCTTGGTGAAAATTTCTCACGATCTAATCGACTCTAAGAGGAATTACATTCGCATATAACAGAAAAATTGGCAAAAAACGAGTCGGCTCCCCCAATTGCCCCTAGAGACGAGAGTCGTTCATTTGAAAGAGCCATCTGTTAGAGCCGATTTGTTCGCGACCGATACATTGCTAGCTCTCACTGTCGCGCACATACCGAGAACATGGCGGACGTACTGGAGCTTCACGAAGCGGGAGGCGAGGACTTTCCTATGGATGAGGATGGTGATGGTAACCTTTATACGTATGCTCACTGCGGCTAGGTGGTAGTTCAGTGTGGTTACTAAACCGTGAGGGAATATCGAAGTGTTTCGAAGCTAATTGTCACCAAACAAACAATCGCCGGCCCGTGCGTGCTAGCAGGCCCTCGCGATGCTAAGCTAATAGGCTAACAACGCGCCCGTAATTCAAAAGTGGTGCTCTTAAACTTAAATGACTTCATTTCACGTTTCATCTTGAACTGCTTTAGTTTTATATATAACATAGAATATAACTCAATACATTTAAATATTTCCCGCTGTTTGTGCTACTATGCTGCTAAATGAAACTCGTCCCAAACTACACTGCATATGAACAATATAACTTCTTTTTGCCAACAGAAAGCATCCACAAGTTGAAGGAGAAAGCCAAAAAGAGGAAAGGACGAGGCTTTGGTTCTGGTAAGTAGAAGGTACTCCATTTATCACCGTAAATCCATTTTTCTAAGTCTGCTCTCATGCTAACACCGAAGCCACAACTGAACTCCTGACATTAATATAAAAATATTTACTACAAGAATTTAATGAAACTGTGATAAAAACATCCAGAGTAGAACCGTTGCTCCTCTGCATTGAGGAGCCAGATGAGGTGGTCAGGAAGCCTCCCAGACACCTTCATGTGGAGGTGTTTAGGGCACCTCTGACCAGTAGGATGCCCCAGGGAAGAGCCAAGACAGGTTGGAGAGATTATGTCTCTCAGTCTGGGCTTCCCTGCTTAGACGGCTGCCCCAGCGACCGGACCTCATATTGTCACCACAAAACTTTTACTTATATTTGACTTGTTCATATTTTTGTAGATGAAGGCGCCAGATCCCGAATGAAAGAGGACTATGACACCGTGGAGCAAGATGGCGATGAGCCAGGCCCTCAGAGATGTAGGTGCTGCTGTGGACATGAAGACTAGTCACCAGTCTGGCTGGTATTGTTGCAATATGTTAAAAGGAAGCTTGACTTTATCGTCGATTTTCTTCAAGCTGTGGAGGGCTGGATCCTGTTTGTGACGGGCGTGCATGAGGAGGCCACGGAAGAAGATGTTAACGATAAGTTCTCAGAGTTTGGAGAGATCAAGAACCTGCACCTTAACCTGGATCGCAGAACAGGCTACCTCAAGGTGAGACTACTTTGCATTTGGGGAGGGGGGTGCTCTCGGACAGTGAGTCACTACTTTATTACATGGAATGGAATGGCCTTTATTGTCATTAACGAGATTGGAGAGCTTCTCCTTTCAGTGCAGTAGTCAAGTTTAAAAAAATATATATAAAAGTAGAGTAAAAAAGACAATTTAACAAGATATATACAAGATATCCAAAATATACACATAGTATTGCGCAGGAGCAGACATATTGCAGATATATTAATTTTAGTGCAATGATAAATGGGTCATAGTGCAAATAATGACTGGTGTATACAGATGAGTAAAGTCACATATGAGTGTATTGTATTGGCTTGTTAAATAAATAAATATGATTGAGGTAGTAACAGAGACAGTGATGGAAAATTGCACATTTGCGTTATGCTAATGACCGGGTACGTTGTATGTGATACAGTATAGGTACAGCAAACACATTAGTTTATATGCGATATAAACAAAACAAGGTTTTAGTGTATTTAAAACCTTGTCACTGTTTGAAGGAAATATAACATGCGCTATTGTGAACTTATGTAAAAGTTTTTTTTTCATTGAAACTATAAGATTGCCCCCCCCCTCCTTCAGTGCATTTCCTTTCTTTTCCTTTCACAAAGGCATGTCCTGTTCCATTCTGGCCACAAGGTGGCAGCATTACACCGAAAGAAGGCAATACACAAAATAGGCCTTCATTATAAATACAATCAAAAGTATTCCAGGGAGCACCTGAACTTTTGCATCATTCAGTGTTTTTAAAATATAGTAATGTTAAATTGTAAGCGTGTGATGGCTCTTATTGCAACTGCACCACTTTCAACACTGCGCGACTAACCATTGACTATATTGATTACCTGTTTTCTATTGTTTCAAGCTGCCAATGCTCCCATTTACCAGTGTTTACTGCCCCCCAGGGCTACGCTCTCGTCGAGTTTGAGACGTACAAAGAGGCCCAGGCCGCCATGGAAGGCCTCAACGGCCAGGACATGATGGGCCAGCCTATCAGCGTGGATTGGGGCTTTGTCAGAGGGCCCCCGAAGAACAAGAGGAGGTGAGGACGCTGCGTTAGTGATGCTTTACTAACGCACAGCTTCTGCCTTTCTTTCGGGTTGGGTCCTGTGATTGGCTGGTGACCAGTTGCAGGTGAACCCCTGCCTCTCAGCCGGGGGTGGGCTCCAGCTCACGCATGACCCCAATGAGGACAAGCGGTACAAAAACTGAATGGATGCTTAATATAGCTGATTGCATTTTTTTTTTTTTTGTAGGACCGGTGGACGCCGACGCAGCAGAAGCCCCGACAGGCGACGGCGTTAAAGGTGTCCTTGACGGGACACTATGCCATCTTCTCAAAGAATATTGTTTGGTATTTTCCCCTTTTTTTACGTGTCTCTTGATCTCAATTGATGAGATGAGAGGACAACTTGAAAGTATAAGTTGGCTTAAAAATTCAGCATCAGCAATTTTTTGTATTTTGCTAACTGTAGTAAGCACCAGAAGGATCTGCATATAACCATGTCGGTTAAACATTGGTCATACATGTTGTGACTTTTCATTCCCTGTTAATCCCTCTCATGCGTGTGCGTTTTATTGTTTTTGTTTTGTATGACTTGGGCAACATTAAACCTTTTAAATGGACAAGGTGTGCTGGTTCGTGTGCAATGATGATGCATGTTTTGCATCATCCTGGTTGACCTCACTCTGGCAGTGAAGCGCTTTTGTCAAGTGCAGCACCTGTCACTCTGGAGCACTAATGCGGTCATAGGCTAAAGGCAAAAAAAACACACCCTCTTGGCCCCTTTTTGCTGGTAGCCAATCAGCAGTCAGCTGTTTTACACTTTGGCCTTCTCGTTAGCAGAGTGTGCCATCAATCAAATGTACAGCCATTTCCTACTGGTCCATATTGGTGTCACCGGAAAAAGATCCCTCTTCTCATTGGCTGACTCATTGGGTGGGCGGGCGCAGAGGACTGGGTTGACGTTGTTGTTGTAAGTGGAGTGGAAATTACTTTGTCGCTGGTGGTCCGGCTTGGGATTGTACGCACACTTCCACCCAAGAAGATGCCCCAAAGTTGATCATTGTCAATTTTTGTAAGCACGCGTGTCACCTACGAGTGTCAACTTGTGTAGTGGAACTACATCGGGGGAGGATGAAAACGTCGCCGAAGGTAAGAATACAGTTTGGGGCATTCTCCAACGTTTAGCTAACGGCTAACACTAGCCACTGATTAGCTGGAAGTAGCCACTTGCTCACCGAACGTGGATAATCAATTTGAACAAAATGACCGATTACGTGTGTCTTTTTAGATGGACTTGCGTCTTATTGCATGTTCGTAAAGTTGCTGGACTCGTAGCAACGGACACATGTAAACCCCCTCCAACCCCCCCATGTGTTTATGTAAGCATTTGTCTTTAATCTTTTTTTTTTTTTTTTTTTTTTTACAACATCCACAATATAAATATCAAACATTTAAAACACACTTTCAGACTACAAAATTTGACAAAGCAAATTGGTTGTCTCTCGGACAGATAGCAGTATCGCCAAGTTAGCTTCCACGCAACGTCCCCTTTAGCTGCGCATTCACGCATTAAACGTCACTTTATTGTCACATGTGAAGAAGTGAAAAGTGTTTATCAGTTGTCACGGTGCAGCAGGTGTGACCACGCTTGTGTGCATGACGTAACGGACTTAAAATCATCCATAGACTTGCTTGGCCTGTCACACTGTTTGTTTGGACGGAGCTGCTGTCAGATGAAGAAGCAATAAAGTGTCAAATTGGGACCATACCCACACACTTGACTTCTGTGGGTTGTGGATGACTTGTGAAAAGCAGGCACGTCCCAACCAACCGTAGCGTTGGGGGGCCGTGTTACACTTTGAATTATTTACAACTTGCATTGATGCACCCTTTTGTTTGCCAGGACACACCAGGCAGGACAAAGTGTCACAAGCAGCAGAAGTAGGACAGGCGGACGTACAGACAGGGCCCACATAGACATGTCTGCAGAATTCTACACCGAAGCTAGGAGAAGACCAAATAGGATAAGATCAGATAGGATCAGATTAGCCTTAAAGTAGCCTCTTACAGTACTCTAGCCGAGAAAGTCAACATTGACATCATCGTACAATACTCACAAGGACGCTTTCCTTTGCTATTATTATTACTTTGTATATAATGTCATTGATTGGTCATATCCGAATTCCTCTACTTCAGGGTCTCAAACTCAATTTACCTGGGGGCCACTGGAGCTAGGGTCTGGGCAAGGCTGGGCCGCATCAGGTTTTCCAAAAAAAAAAAAACATTTATTAAAAACAGAAAAATATACAAACTTTTTCAATGCTTTGGTTCCGATTTTCTACAATAAAAGCTCTGATAAAACATTCCACTGTTCTCAAATATCTGAATTTTTATTTTTCTACACAAAATAAGATGAAAAATAAATAAACAAATCAAGAATAAAGAAAATCAATCAATCAGTAATAAATAAATAAATATAATAATAATAATAAAAGGGCAAATAATAAAAAGTTAAGAAAGCACATATAGTTGGTGGGTAGACAAATGATTTTTTTCATATTAAAATGAACAAAGCATTATTAGAGCCCTGTAGACATGACAAAACACGACTATAGTCACATTTATACTCTTTTTATTTACAACATATTGCGCAACTGCAGGGTCTTGAGACACATGCTAACTCGCAAACTAGAGAGCTAGCCACCTAAACGGTAGCCTTCAAGTTATTTCCTTTCAACTTAAATAGCCAAAAACTTACCACTTCCACACGGATAGGGAGGATAACTATTAACAGTTATTTAACCTTTAACATGAACATGAATCAAACGTAATCATTTTTTCTGCGTACATGATACCATACAGCATCCATATCAAACTTTAACATTAAACTTTCATATCAAGGTGGGGGCCTCAAACTAGTGTCCTGCGGGCCACATTTGGCCCGCGGGCCGCGTGTTTGAGACCCCTGCTCTACTTCATCAATTTATGGTCCTTGCTAATAAAGAAAGTCAGAAATGAAGATGGAAAAAAAGCACTATGTTAACACAAGTCAAAGATCCTCAATATGACAGGAGCACTCTGCTGTTTTTAAGGACCGACTGCTAATGAAGTCAAAGATCCCCTGCTGTGCGGTTTCTAAGAATGCACCGCATATCACTTTTCCTTCAGATCTTTTATATAACACTACAGTTTTATAATAATAATAATAATAATAAATTTTATTTGTATAGCGCTTTTCAAAATACTCAGACACTTTACAGAAGAATGGAGTTGAATAAAAGCAAGTAAACAGAGTAAAAGTTACATTAAAATACAACATTCATTGGTTAATACACAGTTAAAACATGAATAAAAGCGGAAATATGGCACATTTTAATAATAATAATAATACATTTTATTTTATAGCGCTTTTCAAAATACTCAAAGACACTTTACAGAAGAATGGAGTTGAATAAAAGCAAGTAAACAGAGTAAAAGTTACATTAAAATACAACATTCATTCGTTAATACACATTTAAAACATGAATAAAAGCGAAAATATGGCACATTTTAATAATAATAATAATAATACATTTTATTTGTATAGCGCTTTTCAAAATACTCAAAGACACTTTACAGAAGAATGGAGTTGAATAAAAGCAAGTAAACAGAGTAAAAGTTACATTAAAATACAACATTCATTGGTTAATACACAGTTAAAACATGAATAAAAGCGAAAATATGGCACATTTTAATAATAATAATAATACATTTTATTTGTATAGCCCTTTTCAAAATACTCAAAGACACTTTACAGAAGAATGGAGTTGAATAAAAGCAAGTAAACAGAGTAAAAGTTACGTTAAAATACAACATTCATTGGTTAATACACAGTTAAAACATGAATAAAAGCGGAAATATGGCACATTTTAATAATAATAATAATACATTTTATTTGTATAGCGCTTTTCAAAATACTCAAAGACACTTTACAGAAGAATGGAGTTGAATAAAAGCAAGTAAACAGAGTAAAAGTTACATTAAAATACAACATTCATTCATTAATACACAGTTAAAACATGAATAAAAGCGGAACTATGGCACATTTTAATAATAATAATAATACATTTTATTTTATAGCGCTTTTCAAAATACTCAAAGACACATTCCAGAAGAATGGAGTTGAATAAAAGCAAGTAAACAGAGTAAAAGTTACATTAAAATACAACATTCATTCGTTAATACACATTTAAAACGAAAATATGGCACATTTTAATAATAATAATAATACATTTTATTTGTATAGCCCTTTTCAAAATACTCAAAGACACTTTACAGAAGAATGGAGTTGAATAAAAGCAAGTAAACAGAGTAAAAGTTACGTTAAAATACAACATTCATTGGTTAATACACAGTTAAAACATGAATAAAAGCGGAAATATGGCACATTTTAATAATAATAATAATACATTTTATTTGTATAGCGCTTTTCAAAATACTCAAAGACACTTTACAGAAGAATGGAGTTGAATAAAAGCAAGTAAACAGAGTAAAAGTTACATTAAAATACAACATTCATTCGTTAATACACATTTAAAACATGAATAAAAGTGGAAATATGGCACATTTTAATAATAATAATAATACATTTTATTTGTATAGCGCTTTTCAAAATACTCAAAGACACTTTACAGAAGAATGGAGTTGAATAAAAGCAAGTAAACAGAGTAAAAGTTACATTAAAATACAACATTCATTGGTTAATACACAGTTAAAACATGAATAAAAGTGGAAATATGGCACATTTTAATAATAATAATAATAATACATTTTATTTGTATAGCTCTTTTCAAAATACTCAAAGACTTTACAGAAGAATGGAGTTGAATAAAAGCAAGTAAACAGAGTAAAAGTTACATTAAAATACAACATTCATTGGTTAATACACAGTTAAAACATGAATAAAAGCGAAAATATGGCACATTTTAATAATATAATAATACATTTTATTTGTATAGCTCTTTTCAAAATACTCAAAGACTTTACAGAAAAATGGAGTTGAATAAAAGCAAGTAAACAGAGTAAAAGTTACATTAAAATACAACATTCATTGGTTAATACACAGTTAAAACATGAATAAAAGCGAAAATATGGCACATTTTAATAATAATAATAATAATACATTTTATTTGTATAGCCCTTTTCAAAATACTCAAAGACACTTTACAGAAGAATGGAGTTGAATAAAAGCAAGTAAACAGAGTAAAAGTTACATTAAAATACAACATTCATTCTTTAATACACAGTTAAAACATGAATAAAAGCGGAACTATGGCACATTTTAATAATAATAATAATAATACATTTTATTTGTATAGCGCTTTTCAAAATACTCAGACACGTTACAGAAGAATGGAGTTGAATAAAAGCAAGTAAACTGAGTAAAAGTTACATTAAAATACAACATTCATTCGTTAATACACAGTTAAAACATGAATAAAAGTGGAAATATGGCACATTTTAATAATAATAATAATAATACATTTTATTTGTATAGCGCTTTTCAAAATACTCAGACACTTTACAGAAGAATGGAGTTGAATAAAAGCAAGTAAACTGAGTAAAAGTTACATTAAAATACAACATTCATTGGTTAATACACAGTTAAAACATGAATAAAAGTGGAAATATGGCACATTTTAATAATAATAATAATAATACATTTTATTTGTATAGCGCTTTTCAAAATACTCAAAGACTTTACAGAAGAATGGAGTTGAATAAAAGCAAGTAAACAGAGTAAAAGTTACATTAAAATACAACATTCATTGGTTAATACATAGTTAAAACATGAGTAAAAGCGGGGCGGGGCACAGCAGTCAGATATAAAAAGTTCGACATTAAAAACAGATTTAAAGACACCCTGGACTGGTGGCCGGCCAATCCCAGGGCACATATAGACAAACAACCATTCACACTCACATTCATACCTATGGACAATTTGGAGTGGCTAATTAACCTAGCATGTTTTTGGTGAAAGATCTTCGCCGTGAGTGCTCTGCTGGTTCAAAAGGAAAACTGCTTTTGTTTAGATTTTTCCCATCATCCCCAACCCTTATGTGAAACATGACCCACACAACTAGCATAGCGGAGCAAACAATGCACCGTGACACACCTGTTTTGACTATAAAGCCCTAAAAAAAACCATCCAAAAAGGCATCAATGTTCCATATTAACCAAGCTACAGCGACATTGTTATTGTAGCAGCTAACACGAAGAACTATATTTACGGTGTAATGACACAGCACGTCGCGCCGCTAAGCAGAGGTAGCGAGCCCCCTTCCAAAACGCTGCCATAGTACACCGATCTGTACCCACTAGGAGTATAATAACAATAGCAAGCATATGAAGAACTACGAATAGACAACCCAATTATCCGCAAAGTATTAGCCCACATTCCGTGTTGTGTGTACACACGGCTACATGGACTGTGTGTTGAAAAAACTACTTCCTCTGTATTACTCAGCAAGTCGTGTACATTACTCAGTCGCTATAATTATTAATTAATTATAATAATATTATTTAGTAGGTACTCTACATTATTCAGAGGTACTGTTTATTATTCATTCATTACTGTACATTACTCAGGAGCTACCATACATTGCTCAGTACGTCCTGTATATTACTCAGTACTTCCTACATATATAACTCATAGGTGCTGTATATTACTCAGTATGTCTTGCATATCCCTCAGTAGCTACTGTGTATTACTGAGTAGGTACACTACATCACTCAGTAAGTTTTGTATATTACTCAGTATGTCTTGCATATCCCTCAGTAGCTACTGTGTATTACTGAGTAGGTACACTACATCACTCAGTAAGTTTTGTATATTACTCAGTATTTCCTACTCATAGGTGTTGTATGTTACTCAGTATGTCTTGCATATTCCTCAGTAGCTACTGTGTATTACTGAGTAGGTACAGTACATCACTCAGTAAGTTCTGTATATTACTCAGTACTCCTCAGTAGAGACTGTGTATTACTGAGTAAGTAACGTGCATTACTCAGTCATTTCTGTATATATTACTCAGTTGGTCCTGTATATTACTCAGTACTTCCTACAAATATTACACATTATGTACTGTATATTACTCGGTACATTATGTATATTCCTCAGTAGCGACTGTGTATTACTGAGTAAGTAACTTACATTACTCAGTAATTTCGGTATGTATTACTCAGTTGGTCCTGTATATTTCTCAGTACTTCCTACATATATTACTCATAGGTGCTGTATATTACTCAGTATGTCTTGTATATTATAGGTACAGTACATCACTCAGTAAGTTCTGTATATTACTCAGTACTTCCTACATATATTACACAGCATGTACTGTACATTACTCAGCACGTCCTACATATATTACACAGTATGTACTGTATATTACACAGTACATTCTGTATATTCCGCAGTATGTATTGTGAACTACTGAGTAGGTACTGTACATTACTCGGTAAGTACTCTGTATTACCCATACATCCTGTATAGTCTTGAGTAGCGACTGTGTATTACTGAGTAAGTAACTTACATTACTCAGTAATTTCTGTATGTATTACTCAGTTTGTCCTGTATATTACTCAGTACTTCCTACATATATTACTCATAGGTGCTGTATATTACTCAGTATGTCTTGCATATTCCTCAGTAGCTACTGTGTATTACTGAGTAGGTACACTACATCACTCAGTAAGTTCTGTATATTACTCAGTACTCCTCAGTAGCGACTGTGTATTACTGAGTAAGTAACTTACATTACTCAGTAATTTCTGTATATATTACTCAGTTCGTCCTGTATATTACTCAGTACTTCCTACAAATATTACACAGTATGTACTGTATATTACTCGGTACATTATGTATATTCCTCAGTAGCGACTGTGTATTACTGAGTAAGTAACTTACATTACTCAGTAATTTCTGTATGTATTACTCAGTTTGTCCTGTATATTACTCAGTACTTCCTACATATATTACTCATAGGTGCTGTATATTACTCAGTATGTCTTGTATATTATAGGTACAGTACATCACTCAGTACGTTCTGTATATTACTCAGTACTTCCTACATATATTACACAGCATGTACTGTACATTACTCAGCACGTCCTACATATATTACACAGTATGTACTGTATATTACACAGTACATTCTGTATATTCCGCAGTATGTATTGTGAACTACTGAGTAGGTACTGTACATTACTCGGTAAGTACTCTGTATTACCCATACATCCTGTATATTCTTGAGTAGCGACTGTGTATTACTGAGTAAGTAACTTACATTACTCAGTAATTTCTGTATGTATTACTCAGTTTGTCCTGTATATTACTCAGTACTTCCTACATATATTACTCATAGGTGCTGTATATTACTCAGTATGTCTTGCATATTCCTCAGTAGCTACTGTGTATTACTGAGTAGGTACAGTACATCACTCAGTGTGTACTGTATATTACTCAGTACTTCCTACATATATTACACAGTATGTACTGTATATTACTCAGTACATTCTGTATATTCTGCAGTATGTATTGTGATGTACTGAGTAGGTACTGTAGATTACTCAGTACGTACTCTGTATTAATCAGTACATCCTGTATATTCCTCAGTAGCGACTGTGTATTACTGAGTAAGTAACTTACATTACTCAGTAATTTCTGTATGTATTACTCAGTTCGTCCTGTATATTACTGAGTAGGGGTTAGTAGGGGTACATGAGGGGTTCCCCGGTCCCTGGTACTGGTTCCTTGGTTCTTTACATTATCACATTTTATGTAAATACATATACTACATATACTACATTGTGGAAATATGGGCCATTATTTGATTTAAAAAGTAATATACAGTTACAAATACCATAGTTTTTGTATGTATATGTTGTTTGTGTTGCGAGCGGCGACTCGTCCCACTTTGTTCGACGGTCCTTAAACACACCACTGTGTATTAGGGACACAGTAGGGACTGTGTATTCTCGAGCAGGTCCTGTGTATTACTGAATATTACTCGGTCATCGGTGTGCTCGGGCACTCCCGTGGCGTTCTTGGTGAGGAGGCGGCGGCGGCGGCGTGTACCGTGTGTTTGCTCGGCATACCAGCACGGCGAGTCAGCGTGCGGATGCTCGGCATAGCGTTGCTGTGAAAACAATTTAGTACATGTGAGGAATGATGTCATCTTTTAGCCAGCTCGCGTGTTCACTTGTGACAAGGACAAGAGACGTCGATTTCACTGTCGGGGCAATGGAAGGTAGAACCCGTGCTGCACCGCCTCAACAAATGCTGTAGTGTAAAAAGAAGTCGAGCTGTCATAATAGTAAATGGTAAAGACAATAAAATAGTCTTAATTAACAATAACAATGCAGCTTCTTGTCTGTATTCTTCTCCATATGACAGGAACACTTTGTTGTTTTTAAGGATCTACTGCAAAAATGGTAGTCAAAGATCTTCTACGATATAACACTTTGACTACCATTTTTGCAGTAGATCCTTAAAAACAACAAAGTGTTATATCGTAGATCTTTGACTACCATTTTTGCAGTAGATCCTTAAAAACAACAAAGTGTTATATCGTAGATCTTTGACTACCATTTTTGCAGTAGATCCTTAAAAACAACAAAGATCTTCTACGATGTAACACTTTGTTGTTTTTAAGGATCTACTGCAAAAATGGTAGTCAAAGTGTTATATCGTAGAAGATCCTTAAAAACAACAAAGATCTTCTACGATGTAACACTTTGTTGTTTTTAAGGATCTACTGCAAAAATGGTAGTCAAAGATCTACGATATAACACTTTGTTGTTTTTAAGGATCTACTGCAAAAATGTAGTCAAAGATCTACGATATAACACTTTGTTGTTTTTAAGGATTTACTGCAAAAATGGTAGTCAAAGATCTTCTACGATATAACACTTTGTTGTTTTTAAGGATTTACTGCAAAATGGTAGTCAAAGATCTTCTACGATATAACACTTTGTTGTTTTTAAGGATCTACTGCAAAAATGGTAGCCAAAGATCTTCTACGATATAACACTTTGTTGTTTTTAAGGATTTACTGCAAAAATGGTAGTCAAAGATCTACGATATAACACTTTGTTGTTTTTAAGGATCTACTGCAAAAATGGTAGTCAAAGATCTTCTACGATATAACACTTTGTTGTTTTTAAGGATCTACTGCAAAAATGGTAGTCAAAGATCTACGATATAACACTTTGTTGTTTTTAAGGATCTACTGCAAAAATGGTAGTCAAAGATCTTCTACGATATAACACTTAGTTGTTTTTAAGGATCTACTGCAAAAATGGTAGCCAAAGATCTTCTACGATATAACACTTTGTTGTTTTTAAGGATTTACTGCAAAAATGGTAGTCAAAGATCTACGATATAACACTTTGTTGTTTTTAAGGATCTACTGCAAAAATGGTAGTCAAAGATCTTCTACGATATAACACTTTGGTGTTTTTAAGGATTTACTGCAAAAATGGTAATCAAAGATCTTCTACGATATAACACTTTGGTGTTTTTAAGGATCTGCTGCAAAAATGGTAGTCAAAGATCTTCTACGATATAACACTTTGTTGTTTTTAAGGATTTACTGCAAAAATGGTAGTCAAAGATCTACGATATAACACTTTGTTGTTTTTAAGGATCTACTGCAAAAATGGTAGTCAAAGATCTTCTACGATGTAACACTTTGTTGTTTTTAAGGATCTACTGCAAAAATGGTAGCCAAAGATCTTCTACGATATAACACTTTGTTGTTTTTAAGGATCTACTGCAAAAATGGTAGTCAAAGATCTTCTACGATATAACACTTTGTTGTTTTTAAGGATCTACTGCAAAAATGGTAGTCAAAGATCTTCTACGATATAACACTTTGTTGTTTTTAAGGATCTACTGCAAAAATGGTAGCCAAAGATCTTCTACGATATAACACTTTGTTGTTTTTAAGGATCTGCTGCAAAAATGGTAGTCAAAGATCTTCTATGATATAACACTTTGTTGTTTTTAAGGATCTACTGCAAAAATGGTAGTCAAAGATCTTCTACGATATAACACTTTGTTGTTTTTAAGGATTTACTGCAAAATGGTAGTCAAAGATCTTCTACGATATAACACTTTGTTTTTAAGGATCTACTGCAAAAATGGTAGCCAAAGATCTTCTACGATATAACACTTTGTTGTTTTTAAGGATCTACTGCAAAAATGGTAGTCAAAGATCTTCTACGATATAACACTTTGTTGTTTTTAAGGATTTACTGCAAAAATGGTTGCCAAAGATCTTCTACGATATAACACTTTGTTGTTTTTAAGGATTTACTGCAAAATGGTAGTCAAAGATCTTCTACGATATAACACTTTGTTGTTTTTAAGGATTTACTGCAAAAATGGTAGTCAAAGATCTTCTACGATATAACACTTTGTTGTTTTTAAGGATCTACTGCAAAAATGGTAGTCAAAGATCTTCTACGATATAACACTTTGTTGTTTTTAAGGATCTACTGCAAAAATGGTAGCCAAAGATCTTCTACGATATAACACTTTGTTGTTTTTAAGGATTTACTGCAAAAATGGTAGTCAAAGATCTACGATATAACACTTTGTTGTTTTTAAGGATCTACTGCAAAAATGGTAGTCAAAGATCTTCTACGATATAACACTTTGTTGTTTTTAAGGATCTACTGCAAAAATGGTAGTCAAAGATCTTCTACGATATAACACTTTGTTGTTTTTAAGGATCTACTGCAAAAATGGTAGTCAAAGATCTTCTACGATATAACACTTTGTTGTTTTTAAGGATTTACTGCAAAAATGGTAGCCAAAGATCTCCTATATAACACTTTGCTGTTTTTAAGGATCCACTGCGAGAGTCAAAGATCTTCCATGTGACAGGAGCGCTCTGCTGTTTTTAAGGATTGATATGAAAAAAAAAAAAGATCATCATAATGACAGCAAAAAAGCGAGTCAAAGATCTGCGATATGACTGCAGCACTCAAACGCTGTTTTTGAGGACCTACTGCTGAAATGCTAGTCAAACATAATAATAATAATAATAATAATAATAATACATTTTATTTGTATAGCGCTTTTCAAAATGTACATGATAGGAGCGCTTGTTTTGTGTCACTTTGCGGGCAGATATTTGACTTTTATTGGGATTTGTATGGGGTTAGTGTCCATACTTAAAATACACAGACAGTTTCATCAGTACTTCATGAGGTACACACGTTCCATAAACGTTCAGTAAAGTATCGAGCGGTCGGCTAGCACACACATGCACGTCAACGCGACTCCCGTGGGAAAGCTAAAGGCTGCTGTCCACCCAGCGACGTTCCTGTTGTACTTTGTCCATCCGTCCAGAACCTGGTCGTGGAACAGATCACATGACTAGATAGGAAACGTACTTTTAAGCACAAGGCCGCACCAAGCAATACAAGTACGTTGACGGCAGTCATGGATGCTTTTGCTTCTCCAAGCATGTTTTAGTCAGGCAAATGACTTTGTGTCCTTTACCATAATAACTAGCTTTCACATCATAACATCTGAAACAAGGATTATGTGTGTGTGTGGGGGGGGGGGGGGGGGGGGGGTGGGTGGGTGTATTTCACAGGGGAAGCCGGCTGCTTCAGCAAAGCCCAGGCTATGAAATTTTAAATTTGACTCTCTGGCTGGACACTCCTTTCAAACAGCTGCTCATTTAAGTGTGTGTGTGTGTGTGTGTGTGTGTGTGTGTGGGCGAGGAATCCAGTGTCACTTTTGACGGCATTCCCACGAGAGAGCTCTCAAACACGGTCAGATTAATAAGTAAGCAGCTATCTTCCACTCGCTCAGGTTAGTGGGACAGGCTGTATGTGTGTGTGTGTGTGTGTGTGTATGTGTGTGTCAGGTGTTCACACAAAGCAGCTTCTAAATCAGGGGTCTCAAACTCAATTTACTTGGGGGCCACTGGAGCTAGGGTCTGGGCAAGGCTGGGTTTTCAGGTTTTCCAAAAAAAAAAAAAAAATTATTAAAAACAGAAAAATATACAAACTTTTTCAATGCTTTGGTTCCAATTTTCTACAAGAAAAGCTCTGATAAAACATTCCACTGTTCTCAAATATCTTAATTTTTATTTTTCTGCACAAAATAAGATGAAAAATAAATAAAAAATCAAGAATAAAGAAAATCAATCAATCAGTAATAAATAAATATAATAATAATAATAATAAAAAGTTAAGAAAGCACATATAGTTGGTGGGTAGACAAATGATTTTTTTCATATTAAAATGAACAAAGCATTATTAGAGCCCTGTAGACATGACAAAACACGACTATAGTCACATTTATACTCTTTTTATTTACAACATATTGCGCAACTGCAGGGTCTCGAGACACATGCTAACTCGCAAACTAGAGAGCTAGCGACCTAAACGGTAGCCTTCAAGTTATTTCCTTTCAACTTAAATAGCCAAAAACTTACCACTTCCACACGGATAGGGAGGATAACTATTAACAGTTATTTAACCTTTAACATGAACATGAATCAAACGTAATCATTTTTTCTGGGTACATGATACCATACAGCATCCATATCAAACTTAAACATTAAACTTTCATATCAAGGCGGGGGCCTCAAACTAGTGTCCTGCGGGCCACATTTGGCCCACGGCCCGCATGTTTGAGACCCCTGTTCTAAATGTTTTTTTTTTTTATAACACTCAATTGAATGAATATGTATAATATTCAAACTGTTGTTGCGCGTGATCTTACTTGAGCATCAAGAGGTGTAGCACACGACACACACGGCTATCGAGAGCACATGCCCCGCCTCTCCCCTCTATAGAACCAACATGATGCACAGAGTACTCTTGTCATCCAGCTTGGTTGGGAGGCAAAGTGGAGGAAAACAAACATGCACGCACATGTCAATATATTGAAGCCGGCAAAATTATCCTTTGTTTTTATTCATCGTGCGATTAATTGATTAATTGATTAATTGATTTATTGATTATCGGGAGGGGATTGTTCAGTGTTTAGAATGATTTTGTGCCACGACTTGAGCAGTCCGCCGAGTCAATACTTCCACTCCTTATGATGACAGCGTTTCATTCATCTTATACAGGGGTGCTCACACTTTTTCAGCATGCGAGCTACTTTTAAAATGAGCGAGTCAAAATGATCTACCCACTACAAAAATGCAAAACATCTATTTATTTTCAAATGTATTGAGGATTATTTGTACGTACAATGTATGTTGATGTACCTTACATAACCAAATGAGCCAATATTGCAAAACACACATAATTAACTATTAACATTTTTTGTAATTACCTGAGTTTACTTTGATGACTTGCACTGAATTGAACCAGCCAGGGATGCATAGTCCGGACAGTAGCTGCTGATAGCCAGCCTCAAGCACACTTCCAAATGTTTATCAGTCATGGATAATATCCGTATCATAATATCCGTATAATATTCCATATCCGTATGGAAGTCATATGTTTTTTGCCTTTTTACTTGGTCCAGTTTTTGACTTTTTACTTGGTCCAGCTCCTTCACTCATTTTAGTGACCATAAACTTTAGCGAGGGCTTTAAAATCTCGCAATTCGCCGACTAGCTTAGCACTTTGCATCGTTGTTTACGCATGAGCGGTGACCTAAAGGGTCAAAATTCAGTTGTCATCTGACTGGTTGTCCTGTATGTCAATCAAGTGACGGCATTGATGCTGGGATGATATTTTTTTAATGTCACGCCGCGATCGACCAGCGATCGACCAGTACCACCTCCGCGATCGACCGGTAGCTCACCATCGACTTAATGAGCACCCCTGATCTTATATATCCGGCACGTCACACAGACATCAACTCGGCTTGTTTACGTTATCATTTCAGGGCTCGACAATAACGATGTACCGATGACCCGGGGCAAGTTAAAACAAAATTCGGGTAAAGTAAATCCAATCAGTGATATTCCCGTGGGGCAAGTGTACTTTGGCATGCCATACTACTTGTTTTTAATGTAGAGCCCTGAATTGGATAGTTGATTAATGAAATTTTATCATTAATTTTAATAAATGTAATCTCTGTGTTGTTGAATTTGGCACCATGTATAGTTGTTTATTGTTGGTGACCTCCAGCTGCATCAAGTCGTTGATTTCATTGTTGACGAAATGATGTCATGTTTGTAGTGTAGTGTATGTTGCTTGTGATGTTGGTTTGTTCCTTCTTTTCCTTAGCTGCCGTATGTGGTCTTACGTTCATGCTCGCTAGAGACGATGAAAAACGAGCTTCCTCGTCACACATGAAGGTCAGATTAATGGCCGCCTAGTAAAAAAGCTCATTAGCGATCCTCCGTGCCGACTTCTGACCCTCCTCCGACCTCAACCCTCTGGTTGCTTACCTTGCCAGCCTTGTGACAGCCTCACCTCTCCGGTTGCCGTGGGACTTTTTAAAATTCTTATTATCATTATTTGGCAGGCTAATGTGACAACACGTTGCCGCTCCCTCAGATATGAAGCTATGTCGGGTCACATGCTGCCATACCAGGGTGTGGATTATTAATAATAATTGCACCTGAAACAACCTGTCCAGCGCGTGTGTGTGTGCGTGATATGCAATAAATGCGATGATTATTGCTGGGAAAGTACGCAACGGTTTAGTCGTAGCTTCCCCTCCAGACAAGAAGCCCTGCTTCATCCGAGACATCGGGCCTAATCCGGCCCTGACGAGGAGCCCTGCGTCACCCAGCGTGACATCACACAAGGAATGATGCAACGTCCCGAGCCCGACCTCGCGGCACATGGGGCTTCCACATGAGCAGCTTTAGCGCTGGCGTAGTAAGCTAGTAAGCCTTGGTGTCGCCGACCTCTTCCTTTGTTTCAGGACTATTCCACATACGTTTAGTTTTTCATTTAATCCAGTGAGTGCATAAGACACGGTTGTCCAGAGTGTAGTGTAATTTATCCAGAAAAAGAAAAGAAAACGACAAAATGAAATCATTTTTCAAGAATAAAATCTAAATATTAAGAGAAAAAAAGCTGTAATCTTAATTTGATGATAATAACGTAACATGATGAAAAATAACATCATTTTAGTCGATTAAGATTGAAATGTTACATTTAAAAAGGAGTCGTAATATTATGACAAAAAAAAGTTGTCATTTTTGGAAAATTAGTTAAAATATTACGGAAATAAAGGCAAAATATTATATGAACAAAATCTTATGAGAAGATCATTTAAAAGAAGAATACTGAAATAGTTGGAAAGAGAAAGAAAAGCAGAAATTAAAAAAAACGTGCAATTCACATCATACAATACATTTCACTGAATAAATTATTTTATTTTTTAGATAATTTGTTAAATTCACAGTGGATTCACATCAGAACAAAATGTATCTTGTGTCTAACGGACTACATGATGGTGCTTTTGTAAATGAGTAATAAATAGTATTATGAGTAAATATATTATATATTTTAATAGCATGGAATGGAAATAAAAAGGGTCGTAATACTACGAAAAACTAAACAAAATAAAGCTGTCATTTTTAGAAAATCGGTTTGGAAGAAGGTTATAACATTATGGGAATGAAGTAAAAATATTCTGCCAGTAAAGCCATAATAGATTAATCTATAAGATATTAAATTGGAATATTATTAATCTATTAATTTTCTTAATCTCTTGAAATATACTGTATTGTTGTAGTATTACAAGAAGAAAATGTATTATCTCAAGGGGACTTATTATGCTAATTTTTTGTTGCGGACTCCTATAGAGCAGCGACACACAATAACCCACACAGAAAGCCTTTTACATTTTGCATGCTAGCAAGCCTGCTACCAAATGACACAGGACATGCGGCCGGGCGGCATGAAGAAGATTGATTGACAATGGTCTGCAGCCAATCGGGATGCAGAATACAATGGACAGACTTCCCACAGTGCAATTACAGCGAAATACAAAATAGGAAGGTGTGTATCATACAAGTGTGTATCATATCTACACGTGTTGCTTGACAAAGTATACACATACACTATGTGGCCCTTGGTGGAAAAAATTTGGACACCCCTGGCATAAAAAATGCGTCTGAGTGTAAAATATTGACATGCTCCGTATGATTTATGGAAAGGAAAGACATTAGACGGCAGCATCAGACATCATAAAAGCTAAATGATGTTCATCCTGTGAGAAGTACTCAAAAGAGGATGTTAGTATGTCTCGTGTAGGCCGGGGCGGGGGTGTGGGGGGGGTGTGTGGTTTTCAGTGTCAGTGTCTTGCTGCGTTGCCTGCTTAGCACTCAATATCATTTCACACTAATTCCATTTTCTGCCTTATTAGTGTCGTGACAGAACAGACAACTTAATTAACTGATTTCCCTCTGTTAATTTCAAGTTTATCGTTGTTTTTTTTTTTTTTTATTAGTTCCTAACGTTAACAGGCGTCCCTTTTTATTCTCGCGGCAGCACGGTGAAATCAGCGCCCCAGACAGTTGGCCTGGCAGGAGGCATTCCAGTCCCCATTTGGTGCCCTGTAAGGCTCTAATCAGCGCCCAGCGATTTTAAATAAATGTCAGACATCCTGCAGTCGCCTAGATACAGTCATTTCAAAGTGCTTTTTTTTTTTTTTTTTTTGTAGTTGCCGGAGAACATGCCATTATGTGTCAGTAACTTGCGCCACATAATCACATACAGTAAACCTCGGATATATCGGATTCAATTGTTCCCACTGGTTTTGTCCGATATAAGCGAAATCCGTTATATGCGTATACCGGAAAATGTCCGTTTTACGCATATATGGGATTTATATCCGGTATATGCGTAAATGGGATTTTATCCGTTATAAAAAGGCACTTCCTTGACTATGTTTCCAATGTACCTGGACGCGCAGGCAACGCTGCAAACGCTGCAAATGACGTCGTATAGCGGCCTGTCACGATTCGGCGAATCGGAGCGCCACGATGCGGCCATGCGATATATGCCAGGGAAATTTCATGGAAATGCATTGGAACGGGACTGGAGATTTTGTCCGAAATAGGCGAAATCCGTTATAAAAAAATCCGATATATGCAATGAATTTTTATTGGAAATGCATTACAGAAAAATTGGTTCTTTTTTATCTGTCCGTTGTGAGCGAATTTCCGATATGTCCGATATATCCGAGGTTTACTGTACAACGTAGTAACATGAAGGAATGGGACAGGAGGACACAAATGCGTCGTGCTAATGTGCTAGCATCGCACTCACATGTCAACAACACCGAGCTAGATTAGCATAGTCACTGAAGAACGACGTAAACATAGCTGACTGGCAGGTAGTTGGCAGAGCTTTAGTTTAAGATGTGTAGTGAAGCCTTAAAACATTTTTTTGACAAAGGTCCATTCACACTCACATTCATACCTATGGACAATTATCCTAGCATGTTTTTGGAATGTGGGAGGAAACCGCACCATAATTAGTTTGAATACAATTTAAAATCTTCACTTTAAACATGTATGACATGACATCTGAATTCATGACAAAGGAGCACACTGAGTGGAGATGTGCTTTGTAAATAAAGTACAATTTAAATGTTGGCACTAACATAAATTACACTAATTGATCAATTCTACTTTCTTTGTCAAAGTAATGGTAATGGTTTAATTTCATTTGAACATGCATCAGATTCCAATTGAGTGCATCCCATAATCAGTTCCCAGTTCCACATGTCCAAAAGGAGTAGGAAGAAGCAAAGCTTATTAAATCCTACCCCTCCATCTGGTACTTTTACAATCACTAACTCTTACATTTGTTCACTTCCTGCTTTCCATAATACAGTTTAAGGTTTTTTTTTTTGTTTTTGTTTAATAATGCACCTCGTACTTTTTTTAAAAAGTTTTTTTTAAGTTTTTTTTTTTTAGGTTTTTTTTGTTTTAAATTAATTAATTTAATTAATTTTTTTGTCCAAGTACAAGGTGATATGAGCATCCAATGACATAATGTGTACCATAGTAAGTGTCAATATAGTACGTAAGTGTATACTTTATACACTGTAACTCTGCACTTGTCTCATGTAATACATATACATATATTACATACAACAGCGTAGTATGTGGGACAGGAGGACACAAACGTGAGCGTAGCTGCTATATGTAATGCTAAGTGCTAACATGACATTTTGACAGCAGTATTGCACCAGGTTAGCATAAGTGAGGTAAAAACAAAACAATCAAACGTACAGCTCCAAAATCTGCAACTGACTGACGGATGGTTTACATATTCATTCATTCATAAGTTCTTTTAGCTTTTACTGTAATCCATCACCACGTCACTCTATAAAATATGGTAATGGTAATGGTAATGGTAATGGTAATTTATTTCATTTGAACATGCATCAGATTCCAATTGAGTGCATCCCATAATCAGTTCCCAGTTCCACATGTCCAAAAGGAGTAGGAAGAAGCAAATCTTATTAAATCCTACCCCTCCATCTGATACTTTTAAAATCACTAACTGTTACATTTGTTCACTTCCTGCTTTCCTAATACAGTTTTAAGTTGTTGTTATATTTTTTTGATTTTTTTTAAAATATTTTTTTTTTTTTTTTTTTTTTTTTTTAATTTTTTGAATATTTTTTTATTTGTATTTTTTATTTTTTTGTCCCGTACCGAAGTAGTCGGTGATATGAGCATCCAATGACATAATGTGTACCATAGTAAGTGTCAATATTACATTTGTTCACTTCCTGCTTTCCATAATACAGTTTAAGGTTTTTTTTTTTGTTTGTTTTTTTTAATAATGTACCTCGTAGCGAAGTACTCGGTGATATGAGCATCCAATGCCATAATGTGTACCATAGTGCGTGTCAATATAGTGATATATATAGCACATCATGACTGGTTCAAGACTCTTCATCCTTGGATTTAGCAAACATCAACTGCTTGTATTGTTTCTTGAATTGGCTCATCGTTGTGCATTGTTTGATTTCCTTACTCAATCCATTCCATAGTTTGATTCCACATACTGAAATGCTATGGCTAGCATAACGTAGTCCTAGCATAGAAGTGTTTCAAATGTACTTCTTCCCTGAGATCATATTTCTGGATTGGATGACGTTTTTAGCTAATTGATTATTTTTAGCC
This sequence comes from Doryrhamphus excisus, assembly GCF_030265055.1. NCBI lineage: Eukaryota > Metazoa > Chordata > Actinopteri > Syngnathiformes > Syngnathidae > Doryrhamphus > Doryrhamphus excisus. Next base: position 16,601,585 of record NC_080482.1, on the reverse strand, counting down.
TTATGCATTATTTTAGCTGTTTTAAGTAGTTTTGATACAAATTGGAAAATATTGTTTTGAAGATCCTCAAAATAACAAGAGCATGCTGGTGTTTTTAAGGATCTTCTACAGTATATGACAGGAGTGATCTGCTCTTTTTAGGAATGTTTTGCAAAAATGCCAGTCAAAGATCCGGTAAATGACAGTAGTGCTCTGCTGTTTTTTGGAATCTGCCGTGAAAGTAGCGCTCTGCTGTTAATTAAGCACCTACTGCAAAAAAAAAATCCTCAAAATGTCAGGAGCATACTTCAATTTTTAAGGACCGACTGGAAAATCCCTGGAGAAAGATCTCTATGTGACAGGAGTGATCTATTGTTTTTAGGAATGTGCTGCTAAAATGCCAGTCAAAGATCCTGTAAATGACGGGAGTGCTCTGCTGTTTTTTGGAATCTGCTGTGAAAATAGTGCTCTGCTGTTAATTAAGCACCGACTGCAAAAAAAACTGTTGAATGTTTTGCAAAAATGCCAGTCAAAGATCCTGTAAATGACAGGAGTGCTCTGCTGTTTTTTGGAATCTGCTGTGAAAGGAGTGCTCTGCTGGTTATTAGGGACTTCCTGCAAAAAAAAAAACGGCAAAAATCCTCAAAATGCCACTAGTATAATGTTCATTTACAACATTCTGTGTCGAGTAGAGAAAGGTTGAATGACAGACAGTCCATGGCTTGTGTCATCTTCAAAGACGACTTGAAAAGGTGTCCTGTCTAAACCTCACGTAGCGGGTCTAATTAACAAATGCTTCAAGTCTGGAATGAATGAGGTCTAAGGTGTGGAGTCGCTTGTCGGGTTCTTCGAGAAAATGCTATTAATAAATACTGTATGCTCCCAGTGATGGATTAGGCATGTCCCTCTGTGCGGATATGACTCTCCCCCCCACTCCTCACCCCTGTATATTTACAGAGTGTCCGAAACAGGTGGGTGGAGTCATTTTTGAGACAAAGGGGTTATTCCATGCTGGCATTGAACGCCGGAACAATATGAACACATTCCAAAACTCACACTCTTTGTTTGCTCACTTTCTTTTTCCAATAGTTGATGTTTATTTTCGTGCAGGGGTCTCAAACACGCGGCCCGCGGGCCAAATGTGGCCCGCAGGACACTAGTTTGAGGCCCCCGCCTTGATATGAAAGTTTAATGTTTAAGTTTGATATGGATGCTGTATGGTATCATGTACCCAGAAAAAATGATTACGTTTGATTCATGTTCATGTTAAAGGTTAAATAACTGTTAATAGTTATCCTCCCTATCCGTGTGGAAGTGGTAAGTTTTTGGCTATTTAAGTTGAAAGGAAATAACTTGGAGGCTACCGTTTAGGTCGCTAGCGGTCTAGTTTGCGAGTTAGCATGTGTCTCAAGACCCTGCAGTTGCGCAATATGTTGTAAATAAAAAGAGTATAAATGTGACTATAGTCGTGTTTTGTCATGTCTACAGGGCTCTAATAATGCTTTGTTCATTTTAATATGAAAAAAATCATTTGTCTACCCACCAACTATATGTGCTTTCTTAACTTTTTATTATTATTATTATATTTATTTATTACTGATGGATTGATTTTCTTTATTATTGATTTGTTTATTTATTTTTCATCTTATTTTGTGCAGAAAAATAAAAAATAAGATTGAGAACAGTAGAATGTTTTATCAGAGCTTTTCTTGTAGAAAATCGGAACCAAAGCACTGAAAAAAGTTTGTATATTTTTCTGTTTTTAATAAATGCGTTTTTTTTTTTTGGAAAACCTGATGCGGCCCAGCCTTGCCCAGACCCTAGCTCCAGTGGCCCCCAGGTAAATTGAGTTTGAGACCCCTGTTTTAGTGTCAGCGTCTCCGCCGTAAAGTTCAAAGCTGCGCTAATCTGGTGTTGCAGCTAGCAGCTAGCACCTAGCAGCTCGATAAAAGCCAGGTTAAGTTGATTCTTTGCTGTTTGCGGCCGGTCTTCCCCCAGCTCTGCTGGACACAAAGACCAAGGCCGCCATGAAAGGGAAGTTGGACTTGGCAGATTTTTGTGTTGTGACCCAACTGCACTGGGACCTGACCGGCCCCGGTGGCATGCGGTCAGGGGGGGCCGCGGGGGAGCTCAGGGGGGGGGCGGCTCGGGTGCGGAATCTCTGACATCAGCCGAGTGTGTGTTCACGCTTGGTCAGGCGTGGAATGTGAACTCTACAGAACAAGAGACAGAGAGAGAGAGAGGAGTTCTTCATCTTGATACGTGGAGAGGGACTCCACTGAGATGTTTTTAAAAAGAAAGACACGTGGGCGGACGTAAGTGGTCTACATGTGGGTTTTTTGGTCCGCGGATTCCTTCTGTCCCGATAAAAAGATGGACACAGTCCACAAGCAACTGTCCTCTCCAACTGGCTGAGGTTCAGACCTTTATAATGGCCTCCTTGATTGTAGACGTTAGCATCCAATGAAAACCTTTTGACTGTTGAACACAGGAGTTTACAAACTTCGCTATTTTGTATTAGATATGCTAAGAAGGTAAGCTATATTTGAAGAAAAAACTGCAAAACAGCTTTGTGATTTAGCATCAACTATGCTACTTTTTCCTCCATTTTTGCATTTGCATTTTTACAGCTATTTTTTTCCATTTATGCTGGATTTTTTTTATTTATTTTTTCAGAAAATGTGCAATTTCTAATGTGCAATTGCCAAAAAGTTTTGGCAGCTTTGTGATTTAGGTGAAAAAGCGGATTATTAGCATCAAATATGCTACTTTTTCCTCCATTTTTGCATTTTTACAGCTATTTTTTTCCATTTATGCTGGATTTTTTTATTTATTTTTCAACTATTTCAGCTATCCGCTTACATTTTCATTCATTCATTTTCTACCGCTTATCCTCACGAGGGTCACGGGGGGTGCTGGAGCCTATCCCAGCTGTCTTTGGGCGAGACGCGTGATACACTCTGGACTGGTGGCCAGCCAATCACAGGGCACATATAGACAAACAACCATTCACACTCACATTCATACCTATGGACAATTTGGAGTTGCTAATTAACCTAGCATGTTTTTGGAATGTGGGAGGAAACCGGAGTACCCGGAGAAAACCCACACATGCACGGGGAGAACATGCAAACTCCACACAGAATTTGCTTGGCTAAATTATTATAAATATAAATTTTTCCCTGCCCAAATAAACATGAAGCCAATTACATTAACAATAACCATCCACCCATTTTCTATTCCGCTTATCCTCACGAGGGTCGCTGGTATGCTGGAGCCTATCTCAGCTGTCTTCGGGCGAGACGCGTGATACACTCTGGACTGGTGGCCAGCCAATCCCAGGGCACTTATAGACAAACAACCATTCACACTCACATTCATACCTATGGACAATTTGGAGTGGCTAATTAACCTAGCATGTTTTTGGAATGTGGGAGGAAACCAGAGTACCCGGAGATAACCCAACATGCAAACCCAAGGGTGGAATTGATCTCGGGTCTCCTTGGTGTGTGGCCTGCGCTTTAACCACTCGGCCGCCATTGTATACCAAACACCTCATTTGCACTTGCTCTGCCAGAGAATAAGAAGACGGTGCAGGAGGGATTGGCGTTGCTAACATAGCAAGCTTTGTTGTTACATTTTTGCGAGTATTTACACCCCCGACGTGCTTTTTTAAAACAGGCCGGCCAAGTATCAACCTTTTTAGAAACGTATAGAACCCCTGTCTGCGCTGTCCAGAAGCCTCCCAAACGCTGGGTAAAGACTTGGAAGGCTGACGTGCTATTTGGAATGTACAGTAATGCTGTAGGATTACATAAGAGTGTTCAACTGTGATGGTATACAACACAGCCCGAAGAGTATCGCCTCTTTTTCAGTCCTTATGTGAGATGGAAGCCGCTCCTCGTGAATCAAAGATGGGGCAAAGGTGTCCCTGCGAGCAGGCCTTCATTCTCCTCTGGCGTTCCTCAGCCGGTGGCGTTCCTCAGCCGGTGGCGTTCATGCTCTTCCCCGCGCTATAGCGTCCCTCTTATGTAACGGCTCGCTGTAGGCAGACGGGGGCTCAGGCCCTAACCAGATTACAGATAGCTCCGCAGATTGACATGCCCAAGGACAGCATTTCAACACACCTTTGTTTTCATTTTCCCTTCATTCCGTGTCGGCTTTCCCCAGCAGGGAATTTACACAAAAAGTTTGCTAATGAGCGCAAGCTTTCCTACGTGTTTTAATGCAGCTTTTTACCATGAAAGGTCCTCTACATGACAGGAGTGCATTTTTGGAAATGCCTGCTGCAAAAAAAAAATTAAAAGATCCTTAAAATTACAAGAGCACGCTGGTGTTTTTAAGGACCTGCTGGAAAAGAACTAGCCCAAGATCTTCTACAGTATATGACAGGAGTGATCTGCTCTTTTTAGGAATGTTTTGCAAAAATGCCAGTCAAAGATCCTGTAAATGACAGGAGTGCCCTGCTGTTTTTTGGAATCTGCTGTGAAAGTAGTGCTCTGCTGTTAATTAAGCACATACTGCAAAAAAAAAAAAAAAACTGTCAAAGATCCTCAAAATGACAGGAGCACACTTCCATTTTTAAGGACCGACTGGAAAATCCCTGGAGAAAGATCTCTATGAAAGATCTCTGTCTCTATATGGAGTGATCTATTGTTTTTAGGAATGTGCTGCTAAAATGCTAGTCAAAGATCCTGTAAATGACAGGAGTGTTCTGCTGTTTTTTGGAATCTGCTGTGAAAGTAGCGCTCTGCTGTTAATTAAGCACCTACTGCAAAAAAAACTGTTGAATGTTTTGCAAAAATGCCAGTCAAAGATCCTGTAAATGACAGGAGTGCTCTGCTGTTTTTCGGAATCTGCTGTTAAGGACCTACTGCAAAAAAAAAAAACTGTCAAAGATCCTCAAAATGACAGGAGCACACTTCCATTTTTAAGGACCGAATTAATTAAGCACCTACTGCAAAAAAAAAACTGTTGAACGTTTTGCAAAAATGCCAGTCAAAGATCCTGTAAATGACAGGAGTGCTCTGCTGTTTTTTGGAATCTGCTGTGAAAGTAGTACTCTGCTGTTAATTAAGCACCTACTGCAAAAAAAACTGTCAAAGATCCTCAAAATGACAGGAGCACACTTCCATTTTTAAGGACCGAGTGGAAAATCCCTGGAGAAAGATCTCTATGTGACAGGAGTGATCTATTGTTTTTAGGAATGTGCTGCTAAAATGCCAGTCAAAGATCCTGTAAATGACGGGAGTGCTCTGCTGTTTTTTGGAATCTGCTGTGAAAATAGTGCTCTGCTGTTAATTAAGCACCGACTGCAAAAAAAACTGTTGAATGTTTTGCAAAAATGCCAGTCAAAGATCCGGTAAATGACAGGAGTGCTCTGCTGTTTTTTTGGAATCTGCTGTGAAAGTAGTGCTCTGCTGTTAATTAAGCACCTATTGCAAAAAAAAACTGTTGAATGTTTTGCAAAAATGCCAGTCAAAGATCCTGTAAATGACAGGAGCACACTTCCATTTTTAAGGACCGGCCGGAAAATCCCTGGAGAAAGATCTCTATGTGACAGGAGTGATCTATTGTTTTTAGGAATGTGCTGCTAAAATATCAGTCAAAGATCCGGTAAATGACAGGAGTGCTCTGCTGTTTTTTGGAATCTGCTGTGAAAATAGTGCTCTGCTGTTAATTAAGCACCTACTGCAAAAAAAAACTGTTGAATGTTTTGCAAAAATGCCAGTCAAAGATCCTGTAAATGACAGGAGTGCCCTGCTGTTTTTTGGAATCTGCTGTGAAAGTAGTGCTCTGCTGTTAATTAAGGACCTATTGCAAAAAAAAAACTGTCAAAGATCCTCAAAATGACAGGAGCACACTTCCATTTTTAAGGACCGACCGGAAAATCCCTGGAGAAAGATCTCTATGTGACAGGAGTGATCTATTGTTTTTAGGAATCTTTTGCAAAAATGCCAGTCAAAGATCCTGTAAATGACAGGAGTGCTCTGCTGGTTTTTGGAATCTGCTGTTAAGGACCTACTGCAAAAAAAACTGTCAAAGATCCTCAAAATAACAGGAGCACGCTTCCATTTTTAAGGAACTTTTTTAAATCACTTTGGAGAGATCCTCTATATGACAGTGGTGATCTGCTATTTTTGAGCACCTACTGTAAAAACGCAAGTCAACAATCCTCATGACGGGGGGGGGGGGCTGCTGTGGTTCAGAATCTACTGCAAAATCTCAAGCTGAAGAATGCTATTTTTAATCATCTGCTGCAGATGCCAAAGATCCTCTTTATGATCCTTATGATAAAAAATGCTAGTCAGAGATCCTCCACATGACAGGAGTCATCTATTTTTGACGACCTATCACTAGACAAAGATCCTCTATGTGACGGCGGTGCTCTGCCATTTTAAGCATATGCGGCGAAATGCTAGTCAAAGATCCTCTCCGCTCCGCCGAGCTAAGATAGGCCACTAATGCAAAGATGAAGCGTTTTCCTCGCCTTCATCCGAAAGCCGGCCTCAGCAGTCAGTTGACCCCTGGCGGCCCCGGCGAGGGCTGACGCAGCGGGCCGAGGTGACCTCTTGTCCCTCGCTTGATCCAGGCCTTTCTCCCACGTGTCGTCAGCAGCTCCTGTTACATAAACGCCTCCTGCCAGACAAAAAAAGCGGCGGCGTGGGCGTGTCCGCTTGGCAGCGTCCCGGTTGCACACGCCCTCTTTTGCGTCACATGAACCTTGGAGATACACGCATTATTCTTTATTTTTATTCTCATTTTATTATTATTATTATTATTGCACCACTTTTTTAGGGCTGTCACGATAACAAATTTTGCTGCTTGATTTTATTTTATTTATTTTATTTATTTTATTTATTTTATTTATTTTATTTATTTTATTTATTTTATTTATTTTATTTATTTTTTATTTTTTTCTTATCGAATTATCATTAAGATTATCATCGTTCTATATTATTATAATTTAATTTAAAACAATAAATACATAAAAATAGCTCAGACACACGCGCAAACCCCATCCACTCAATACGCACACACCGTGGACGTCCCGGGGTGGGGCGACCGGGGCGTTATAGGGGGGGACCCAGGGGTCCCAGATCCACAACCAGGCCCCGAGCCCAAGGAGACACGAACCGCTAAGGGATAGCACCGGGGCGCGCGGGCGAGCGGCAAGGCACCCCGCCGCCGGACAGCTCACCCCCAGAGAGGAAGTGCCGCATCTCCAAGCCACGGGGAGGCCAAGCACCAGAGCCGAGGAGTCAAGACCAGCGCTAGGCCACCAACGAACCCCACCATCCACCGGGAGCCCCCCCACACACCCCCAGAACCAGCAGCGCACCAACCACGTGCTACCAGTAGCTCTCCAAAGTCTTTAGTCAATTATTAGCAACTCCTACACCGACAAAATTAGGGTTCGGCAGTAGTCTGGAAGTCCTCTGGAGCGCTTGGGAGTGCGACCAATCACAGTGGAGTGGGCCCGTCCTCGGAAAGCTTTATTTGTGGATTATCGTATGTAGCTACTCTATAGGAGTCCACAACTGAACTTAAAGGACTTTGAAAAATTAGCATAACAATTAGCATTGTTTATATTCTTACCTTCTGATTCTTACCTTTAGTTTTCATCCATGCGTTTCAGGAATGTTGTCATTTTCTATTATGTATTACTGTATGTCGTGAATATTGCACTGAAGAAAATTGTGAATTGAAGTTGCAAAAATAGCATAGCATAGCATAGCATAGCATAGCATAGACACATTGCAGTTGTTGTTTTTTTTTTCCTTAAGGCAAATCCTTTTTGAACCTGACAATTCTGACGTCTACATTTCTCGTGCCCGAATATTCAACCCCTTCACAACGTGCCTATTTTGGTTTTCCACATTCCAAAAAGTCCCCACGCATCCCATAATTGCACATTTCAGCTCCGTTTCTGACGCATTCTCTCTCACTTTGTTGCACACATTGAAGTTAATGGCTTGGTTGATGGAGGCTCTGTTGAAGATGTTTTACATGCGCAATAATGTCCGTTTGAGCCTATCCATCGTGCCCGATGGTCATGTGACGTGTGAGAGGATCTTTGCGGTCACAGACTCTTGTTTCGTTTCAATCTGATCCATCCACTTCCTGGATTCTGTGGTCTCGGTTACATTCTCGACATGGGACTTTGAAGGCATCACGGTGTTGTCAGCGAGTGTGGGCGTTTCTTACATTTTCTTTCTTCTATTATGACTTTTCATTTTTGTCGTTAATATGACAAAAGCTTATGTGTTTATTCTCATAACCGAGGGCGGCATGGCTCAGGCAGTATAGTGGTTGCCTCCCAACCTGAGGGTTGCTGGTTCGATCCTCAGTCGTCCCATAACCATGTCATAGTATCACATTATTGAACCCCAAGTTGCTGTTTTTATCATTTTTGTTGTTTTTTTCAATTTTACCCATTATTTAAATTTTCCTGTTGTAATTGTGACTTGATTTCCCTAAGTATTTTGACTTTACATAACTTTTTCCGCAACTTAATTTTTCCAAAAATGACAACTTTATTTGTATTTACAGTTGTGACCAAATGTTTACACTCCACTGCATAATTTATTTTGTCATTATGATTTTAAAAGTAAAAAGAGTAAAAAAAAAAATTTCACACAAGCACTAACCATGAGTGACAGAAAGGTTTTTATTTTATCATTCATATTTACTGAGAAAAGGACAAAAAATCTGAAATTTTGCTGGGGAGTATAAACTTTTGGGCACAACTGTATTATATCTAAAATTGTCTTTTTTCTTTAATAGTAACTTTAATTTTAATTATTATTTTTTTTTATTTTACTATTTAATTTTAATTATTTTTTCCTATTAATATTTTGACTTTATTTTTGTAAAAATCACAATTTTTTTTTTTTAAGTTTTCTTAGCCCCTGGGCCGCAGTTTTGACACCCCTGCTGTAGAGCGTTTGTTCTGGCACGCCAAAGGCCCTTTCCTTGGGTCTGTCTATCCTCTCAACTCCAACCCCAACTAACCCCCTGCATGCCTGCGAGGGGAGGCGGTGCGATGGAGGGATGTAACAGGAGTAAACTGGTGACTCACCAGGCCGCACTGGAAGCAGGGTCACTGAGTCAGAGAACCGTGGCGTGGATGGGAATAGATGACTGTAGGCTGAGGCCCCAAAAACTGCTGTAGGTAGCACTATGTTTCCAACTCAAGCATCCTCATACTGAGCCATAGGAATTTACCGGTAAAAAAAAAAATTGGGACCTCAATTCACACAAATTTTATAAATGATGCAAATTGTTCAAATTCTCAATGAGCTGCATCCCAAACAAACCTTTTACTCCAGGATTCGAGCTGCAGGACTGCCTCACCGGCCAAGTCCTTCCAGGGCCTCCACGCGGAGCTGATATGAACCAATGATCTCCCCACTGTGAGGCCGGTATGCTAACCACTATGTCACCGTGCAGCTGAGTCTAATTATTATTCACTGTTGAGTTATTATTGGGGGCGGCACGGCGGTCGAGTGGTTAGCGCGCAGACCTCACAGCTAGGAGACCAGGGTTCAATTCCCACCCTCGGCACATCTCTGTTTCTCCGGGTACTCCGGTTTCCTCCCACATTCCAAAAACATGCTAGGTTAATTAGCCACTCCAAATTGTCCATAGGTATGAATGTGAGTGTGAATGGTTGTTTGTCTATATGTGCCCTGTGATTGGCTGGCCACCAGTTCAGGGTGTACCCAGACAGCTGGGATAGGCTCCAGCACCCCCGCGACCCTCGTGAGGAAAAAGCGGTAGAAAATGAATGAATGAATGAATGAGTTATTATTGGACTGGTCGCCAGCCAATCACAGGGCACATATAGACAAACAACCATTCACACTCACATTCATACCTATGGACAATTTGGAGTGGCTAATTAACCTAGCATGTTTTTGGAATGTGGGAGGAAACCCGGAGAAAACCCACGCATGCACGGGGAGAACATGCAAACTCCACACAGAGATGGCCGAGGGTGGAATTGAACGCTGGTCTCCTAGCTGTGAGGTCGCTCGGCTAACCACTCGTCCACCGTGCCGCCCCTCTAATTATTATATTAATGCAAATTAATTAATACATTTTACGAATAAAACAATGTCAAAAATATTACTTTTGTAATTAAAAAATATATGAAAAAAATACATATTTTACAAATAAAATAATAAAAAATATATAAAATTTTTTTGAAATTTTTTATTTTTTTAACATAAACAGCTTTGAGCATGTTGTGCATGTGTGTGTAAAAAATGGTCCCAGCACATCAAAATCTCAATTCCAAGCAAGAAAATAGTTTCCCATATTTAGCAGAATGTCGCAGCCCACGGCTCCAGTAACGCTTGCTTTTTTTCTAGCTGTGCATGGATTTTCACTTTCAGTCTTGATGATGTGTCTGCATTGATCTTCCTGTGCTTTTGCTGAGTTTTTTTTTTACCAAAAGGAAATTGGTTCATTGATTTCCACAGGGGGTATTTTAATGGCGTCATATCTCACCACTAAACTCACTTCAATCCTTGTAAAAAATCTCATGCTTGGCCTGCTTCTTAAAACATGCGTTCCATCCTTTTTGATATACTAAATATTAGAATTGCTTATTTTGTTGTCATTCCAGGTGCGGCTGTAAGCGACCTGCCATCGCCGGGCCGCCCCCCCAACCTCTTCTCGACTTCTCCTTGTGGTTTTCCTTTTCCTTTTTTACATTTCTTTCACCGGACGCGGAACGCACACTTTTGAATTCATGATCACATGACTGTGGACATGGACTCGGTCCTGACTAACTTTCTCCAGTCCACGGGAGCAGATCCAGGACTGGCCAGAGACCTGCTGGAAGGTAGCTTGAAACGAGCATCCTTTTAAGGGATAGGATTCATTCATTCATGCAGGCGTACCTAATGATGTGACTCTTTACTCCGCGCAGGCAAGAATTGGGACCTGAGGGCGGCGCTCAGTGACTTTGAGCAGCTGCGACAGGTGCAGGCCGGGGGCTTGATGTACCCCTACCCCGAGGAGAGGACGTACTTGTCTCCGGAGAAGGAGAAGGCCAGACTAGGACGGCCCGTACTCCAGCGGCAAGATGAGGTGGCGCAAGGTGGGTGTGTCCATTCAGGGCTCCGCAGTAACGATGTACCGATGGACCGGGGCAAACCAATTTGCAAAGCAATCCTTGCAAATCTTGAAATGGACCAATCAGAATCGTTTATTTAGACCGCGGTACGCAGTCCCCAGTCCACGTTTTACCCACACCCTGAATGGTTCTTGTAGCAAACGTCCGCACCTCTGACGCCGAGCGCTCTCGACTCTCATCCCGTGTACCCCGGTCAGAGCCCCGGACCAACGAGTCGCATTCCGCACATCAGCTCATCAACGCCTTTCTCTCGCAGCTGCGGAGAAGTCTCAGCTGAGGTCCTCGCCCGCTGCCTCCATGGCCCGCACGCACACGGCGGGCAACGCCGATCAGCTGCTAAACACCCCCGAGTTCACCTTCCAGCTGCCGGACCTCAGCATGTACCAGGACGACTTCCGGGTCACCGAGAGAGACCTGATCGAGAAGTCCATGATGGTGGCGCTGGAGCATGCAGGTGAGCTTTCGACGGGAGTAGCAAAGTCCCGGTTTGTTCCAGGATGTGCACACACGCACGCACGCACGCCTAACCGAACACGCACATTGACCGTGTCGCCGCGTGCCTGCAGGGCGACTCAACTGGTGGACCAAGGTGGTTCCGAACTGTCAGAGTCTGCTGCCGCTGACGACCACTGGAGACGGGAACTGCCTCTTACACGCCGCCTCGCTCGGTGAGCACCACGGGCCGTTATTATGTTATGTTATATATTTTTGAGAAATAATATCAAGAAACTTGTCCATTTATCTGAACTTTAGCAGTAGTATTGTTCTATTCCAGCCCTGTAGGTGGCAGTATTCACCTTTAGTGGTATTTTGTTGTTGACTTGTGTGTTTGGCACCGTGGGTGAGGTACATAAACCATCAAAAACCATCAAAAGCAGGGGTCTCAAACTCAATTTACCTGGGGGCCACTGGAGCTAGGGTCTGGGCAAGGCTGGGCCGCATCAGGTTTTCCAAAAAAAAAAACCACATTTATTAAAAACAGAAAAATATACAAACTTTTTCAGTGCTTTGGTTCTGATTTTCTACAAGAAAAGCTCTGATAAAACATTCCACTGTTCTCAAATATCTTACTTTTTATTTTTTATTTTTCTGCACAAAATAAGATGAAAAATAAATAAACAAATCAAGAATAAAGAAAATCAATCAATCAGTAATAAATAAATATAATAATAATAATAATAAAAAGTTAAGAAAGCACATATAGTTGGTGGGTAGACAAATGATTTTTTTCAGATTAAAATGAACAAAGCATTATTAGAGCCCTGTAGACATGACAAAACACGACTATAGTCACATTTATACTCTTTTTATTTACAACATATTGCGCAACTGCAGGGTCTTGATACACATGCTAACTCGCAAACTAGAGAGCTAGCGACCTAAACGGTAGCCTTCAAGTTATTTCCTTTCAACTTAAATCGCCAAAGACTTACCACTTCCACACGGATAGGGAGGATAACTATTAACAGTTATTTAACCTTTAACATGAACATGAATCATTCATTCATTTTCTGCCGCTTTTCCTCACGAGGGTCGCGGGGGGTGCTGGAGCCTATCCCAGCTGTCTTCGGGCGAGAGGCGGGGTACACCCTGGACTGGTCGCCAGCCAATCACAGGGCACATATAGACAAACAACCATTCACACTCACATTCATACCTATGGACAATTTGGAGTGGCTAATTAACCTAGCATGTTTTTGGAATGTGGGAGGAAACCGGAGTACCCGGAGAAAACCCACGCATGCACGGGGAGAACATGCAAACTCCACACAGAGATGGCCGAGGGTGGGGATTGAACCCTGGTCTCCTAGCTGTGAGGTCTGCGTGCTAACCACTAGACCGCCGTGCCGCCCGAACATGAATCAAACGTAATCATTTTTTCTGGGTACATGATACCATACAGCATCCATATAAAACATTAAACTTTCATATCAAGGCGGGGGCCTCAAACTAGTGTCCTGCGGGCCACATTTGGCCCGCGGGCCGCGTGTTTGAGACCCCTGATCAAAAGGTTGTCTCAGATTGACTCTGACGACTTGCAAGTCAGGTTGCCATCTTGTACATTAAAGTTTATATTAAATACTTCAGAAGCAACGTGAGGACCGGGTTCAAACCAGATGTGTCTAGTCTCGCCCCAGGCTGCAGTTTGCCCACCATCTACAGCAAAATGTACACACAACATTGCTCTGTGGAACTGACCTGGCTTTTTTTTGTGGGGGGGGGGGTGGTGTTGTCATCCAGGTATGTGGGGGTGTCACGACCGGGACCTGTCACTGCGCAAGGCGCTGCTGGAGCAGATGTCGCACGGCGTGGAGCAGGAGGCCCTGAAACGCCGCTGGAGGTGGCAGCTCACCCAGCAGAACAAAGAGGTCGGTCCCACAACAACACTTCCAGTACGACACCAATTCGGGAAAATATACTTATTATTAGTATTAATATACTATTGTAGAAATAACATAAAAACAAAATAAGGGAATAAGTACATTTTCAGCCTCGTTACAAAATATAAAAATAATCTGCTGTCACTGCGAATATAATGACATGTGTCAATCATCAATAAAACACAGAAGAAGCCAATAGTGCCTGAAATGTATCCCTTAAAGCGGCAATGCAATGCAACTCCTGCACCGAGGGACTTGACATATCACATATCATTTTTCATATCTTACGGGTTGACGTCATATTGCTTTAGAGCAGGGGTGTCCAAAGTGCGGTCGCTGGCTGTTTTTTTTTTTTTTTTTTTTTTGGAGCATGGCACATTCTAAAACTGAAGCAGCAAATAAAGTCAAAATATTAAGAGCAAAAAGTTAGCAACTTAATCTTAAAATAAGAAAGAAATCATATTTTTTTAAGTGTTAATATTAAGAAAAACACGCAAAATAAAGTTGTGATTTTTTTTATTAGGTTGCGGGAAAAGTTATAATATTATGAGAATAAAGTCAAATATTAGCAGTAAAGTCATAATTAAGAGAAACACATTTAACGTGAAAATTTGTTTTTGAAGGGCTGCACGGCGGTCGAGTGGTTAGCGCGCAGACCTCACAGCTACCCAAGACCCGAGTTCAATTCCACCCTCAAAAATCTTCTGTGTGGAGTTTGCATGTTCTCCCCGTGCATGCGTGGGTTTTCTCCGGGTACTCCGGTTTCCTCCCACATTCCAAAAACATGCTAGGTTAATTGGCGACTCCAAATTGTCCATAGGTATGAATGTGAGTGTGAATGGTTGTTTGTCTATATGTGCCCTGTGATTGGCTGGCCACCAGTCCAGGGTGTACCCCGCCTCTCGCCCGAAGACAGCTGGGATAGGCTCCAGCACCCCCTATGACCCGCGTGAGGATAAGCAGTACAAAATGAATGATTGAATGAATATGTTTTTGGTGCAGAAGTGAAAAAAAACATCTGCAAATTTATGGGAATAAAGTCAAAATATTAAGAGAAAAAAGTTATATTTTAATGAGACAAAAGACACAATTTTACAAGAAAACAAAATAAAAAATTAGTTTAGGGGGAGTTAGAATATTATGGGAATCATAATATTGAACCAAGGGTGTCATAATTTTAATTTTTTAAATATCTTAATGTGTTATTTGATATTTCATTAATAATAATTCAAAGCCATAATATTACTGAAAATCAATGGCAAAAAAAGAAAATATATGGACTGTGATTGGCTAGTGACCAGTCCACCGTGCACCCCACCTGTCGGCCGAAGTTAGCTGGGATAGGCTCCAGCATACCCCCACAACTCTAATGAGGATAAGCGGCATAGAAAATGGGCGGTAAGAAAGTTTAAATATTTGGGAAAAATTTGAAAGAAAACAGCAAAAATTGGGAAAAAAGGGCAAAGATTAATGTTAATATTAAAAATATTTTTTTCACCTACATGACAAAGATTAGGTGCGTTTTTTTCTGGATATATGCAGTATAGAACTTCTTACAGCGTACATGTACAATGTCACGTGGAGGTAAAATACTTTTATCGTCATGTGTTGTTTGCTGTGTGCCATTTTAACAAGTCACTTGTTCTTATTTTCGTTTTTAAGAAGCTCATAACGAGCATAACCACAACAATGTCAAAAAGTTAGAGGTGCAGGTTTAGCAGGTTTAGTCTTTGTGGTAGACCTTTGCCGTCAGGGTATGACTTTCAATGTCATTAAAAAAAAAAAATTTGGACCGGCTACTCATGTTCCTCTAAAGGCTGACGACTCTAAAACAAAAGCACTTGATCTACTTGATCTGGAAATGGTGGTCAGGTCCTGACATTACTGTTGACGTCACAGAAAAACACTTTTTGTACAGGTTCTGATTTAAAAGGTTATGGGAATAAAGTAGAAATGTTATGGAAATAAAGTCATAATATTGTGAAATTCAAATTTTATTTATACATATTATTTATTTTATATTATATTATTTATTATATTATAATATTTTTATATATTATTTAAGAAGAAATATGACAAAAATATGTTATTCATGTTATGTTGTTAAAATGATGAGAAACAAACCAAAGAAAATAAAATTGCATTTTTTTTTAAAACCATGTTGGGCAAAAAGTTATGATACTATGGGAATAAATTGACTATATTACATGTATATTTACAAAAATAAATTAAAACTACATTTGAAATATTTGGAAAATGTAAAAAAAAATTTTTTATGGAAATAAAGTTGTAATATTGTGAAATGAAAATGTTATTTATATATATTATTTATATTATATTATTTATTATATTATAATATTTATATATATAATTTAAGAAGAAATATGACAAAAATATGTTATTAATGTTATGTTGTTAAAATGATGAACAAACCAAATAAAATAAAATTGCATTTTTTTTTAAAACCATGTTGGGCAAAAAGTTATGATACTATGGGAATAAATTGACTATATTACATGTATATTTACAAAAATAAATTAAAACTACATTTGAAATATTTGGAAAATATAAAAAAAATTTATGGAAATAAAGTTGTAATATTGTGAAATGAAAATGTTATTTATATATATTATTTATATTATATTATTTATTATATTATAATATTTATATATATTATTTAAGAAGAAATATGACAAAAATATGTTATTCATGTTATGTTGTTAAAATGATGAGGAACAAACCAAAGAAAATAAAATTGCATTTTTTTTAAAAACCATGTTGGGCAAAAAGTTATGATACTATGGGAAAAAATTGACTATATTACATGTATATTTACAAAAATAAATTAAAACTACATTTGAAATATTTGGAAAATATAAAAAAAATTTATGGAAATAAAGTTGTAATATTGTGAAATGAAAATTTTATTTATATATATTATTTATATTATATTATTTGTTATATTATAATATTTTTATATATTATTTAAGAAGAAATATGACAAAAATATGTTATTCATGTTATGTTGTTAAAATGATGAGGAACAAACCAAAGAAAATAAAATTGCATTTTTTTTTTTAAAACCATGTTGGGCAAAAAGTTATGATACTATGGGAATAAATTGACTATATTACATGTATATTTACAAAAATAAATTAAAACTACATTCGAAATATTTGGAAAATATAAAAAAAAATTATGGAAATAAAGTTGTAATATTGTGAAATGAAATTTTTATTTATATATATTATTTATATTATATTATTTGTTATATTATAATATTTTTATATATTATTTAAGAAGGAATATGACAAAAATATGCTATTCATGTTATGTTGTTAAAATGATGAGGAACAAACCAAAGAAAATAAAATTGCATTTTTTTTAAAACCATGTTGGGCAAAAAGTTATGATACTGACGACTCTAAAACAAAAGCACTTGATCTACTTGATCTGGAAATGGTGGTCAGGTCCTGACATTACTGTTGACGTCACAGAAAAACACTTTTTTTTTACAGCACATCATCACCGCCATGTCGCTACTATTAATGGCACTTCCACCATATGCCAGTTCTCCAAAGTCCCAGTCCAATTTACCTCCTCCTGTGTGTGCGCTTCCTCTGCAGTCCGGCCTGGTCTACAGTGAGGAGGAGTGGCAGAAAGAGTGGAATGAACTTCTGAAACTGGCCTCCAGCGAGCCCAGAGTCAACTACAGCAACAACGTCAACAACAGGTGACCGGGACCAAACAATCCATGGAAATCCAATTCCAGAAAAACCAAAACACATTTTCATTGGCACATTTTATAGATTGTTTTTTTGTTTGTTTTTTTTTCTCCCAGGTAATTCATATGCTTTATATGTACGTTAGGGTGCATCAAATTTGAACGGGAAATTTTAAATTCATAATATCAATTTTGGCTGGCATTCCATTTTTTTCTAATGAACATGAAAAATGTCTTTTGCAAAGTTTGGAGGAAATCCATTGAGATTTAGGGGTACCACCTCACACATAAACTTAAAATTTCAGAAAATGTGTAATTTCTAGTCTAATTGCCAAAAAGTTGACCGGGAAATGTTATGCTCGCTCAGCTATTAGCTAACTGTCATTAGCAAACTAGCTAGCTAATGTTAGCTACAGTCGAGGCAATGAGCACTAAACAGCGACTAAAATAATAAATGTACAAGTGTATATCAGATTATGTAGTACTACAGTACTACTCTCAATAAATATGAGGCATCAGTAATACTGTCTACTCTATATTACTCTTGTTGATGTTAGGCTCGCTCAGCTATTAGCTAACTGTCATTAGCAAACTAGCTAGCTAATGTTAGCTACAGTAAAGGCAATGAGCACTAAACAGTGCCCAAAATAATAAATGGACAAGTGTATATCAGATTATGTAGTACTACAGTACTACTCTCAATAAATATGAGGCATCAGTAATACTGTCTACTCTATATTACTCTTGTTGATGTTATGCTTGCTCAGCTATTAGCTAACTGTCATTAGCAAACTAGCTAGCTAATGTTAGCTACAGTAGAGGCAATGAGCACTAAACAGCGACTAAAATAATAAATGGACAAGTGTATATCACATTATGTAGTACTACAGTACTACTCTCAATAAATATGAGGCATCAGTAATACTGTCTACTCTATATTACTCTTGTTGATGTTATGCTTGCTCAGCTATTAGCTAACTGTCATTAGCAAACTAGCTAGCTAATGTTAGCTACAGTAAAGGCAATGAGCACTAAACAGTGCCCAAAATAATAAATGGACAAGTGTATATCACATTATGTAGTACTACAGTACCACTCAATAAATATGAGGCATCAGTAATACTGTCTACTCTATATTACTCTTGTTGATGTTATGCTTGCTCAGCTATTAGCTAACTGTCATTAGCAAACTAGCTAGCTAATGTTAGCAACAGTAGAAGCAATGAGCACTAAACAGCGACTAAAATAATAAATGGACAAGTGTATATCACATTATGTAGTACTACAGTACTACTCTCAATAAATATGAGGCATCAGTAATACTGTCTACTCTATATTACTGTTGTTGATGTTATGCTTGCTCAGCTATTAGCTAACTGTCATTAGCAAACTAGCTAGCTAATGTTAGCTACAGTCGAGGCAATGAGCACTAAACAGCGACTAAAATAATAAATGGACAAGTGTATATCACATTATGTAGTACTACAGTACTACTCTCAATAAATATGAGGCATCAGTAATACTGTCTACTCTATATTACTGTTGTTGATGTTAGGCTCGCTCAGCTATTAGCTAACTGTCATTAGCAAACTGTAGCTAGCTAATGTTAGCTACAGTAGAGGCAATGAGCACTAAACAGTGACTAAAATAATAAATGGACAAGTGTATATCAGATTATGTAGTACTACAGTACTACTCTCAATAAATATGAGGCATCAGTAATACTGTCTACTCTATATTACTGTTGTTGATGTTAGGCTCGCTCAGCTATTAGCTAACTGTCATTAGCAAACTGTAGCTAGCTAATGTTAGCTACAGTAGAGGCAATGAGCACTAAACAGTGACTAAAATAATAAATGGACAAGTGGATATCACATTATGTAGTACTACAGTACCACTCAATAAATATGAGGCATCAGTAATACTGTCTACTCTATATTACTCTTGTTGATGTTAGGCTTGCTCAGCTATTAGCTAACTGTCATTAGCAAAAATGTAGCTAGCTAATGTTAGCTACAGTAGAGGCAATGAGCACTAAACAGTGACTAAAATAATAAATGGACAAGTGTATATCACATTATGTAGTACTACAGTACTACTCTCAATAAATATGAGTCATCAGTAATACTGTCTACTCTATATTACTCTTGTTGATGTTATGCTTGCTATTAACTATTAGCTAACTGTCATTAGCAAACTGTAGCTAGCTAATGTTAGCTACAGTAGAAGCAATGAGCACTAAACAGCGACTAAAATAATAAATGGACAAGTGTATATCAGATTATGTAGTACTACAGTACTACTCTCAATAAATATGAGGCATCAGTAATACTGTCTACTCTATATTACTCTTGTTGATGTTATGCTTGCTATTAACTATTAGCTAACTGTCATTAGCAAACTGTAGCTAGCTAATGTTAGCTACAGTAGAAGCAATGAGCACTAAACAGCGACTAAAATAATAAATGGACAAGTGTATATCAGATTATGTAGTACTACAGTACTACTCTCAATAAATATGAGGCATCAGTAATACTGTCTACTCTATATTACTCTTGTTGATGTTATGCTTGCTCAGCTATTAGCTAACTGCCATTAGCAAACTAGCTAGCTAATGTTAGCTACAGTAGAGGCAATGAGCACTAAACAGCGCCTAAAATAATAAATGGACAAGTGTATATAACATTATGTAGTACTACAGTACTACTCTCAATAAATATGAGGCATCAGTAATACTGTCTACTCTATATTACTCTTGTTGATGTTATGCTTGCTCAGCTATTAGCTAACTGTCATTAGCAAACTAGCTAGCTAATGTTAGCAACAGTAGAAGCAATGAGCACTAAACAGCGACTAAAATAATAAATGGACAAGTGTATATCACATTATGTAGTACTACAGTACTACTCTCAATAAATATGAGGCATCAGTAATACTGTCTACTCTATATTACTGTTGTTGATGTTAGGCTCGCTCAGCTATTAGCTAACTGTCATTAGCAAACTGTAGCTAGCTAATGTTAGCTACAGTAGAGGCAATGAGCACTAAACAGTGCCTAAAATAATAAATGTACAAGTGTATATCACATTATGTAGTACTACAGTACCACTCAATAAATATGAGGCATCAGTAATACTGTCTACTCTATATTACTGTTGTTGATGTTATGCTTGCTCAGCTATTAGCTAACTGTCATTAGCAAACTAGCTAGCTAATGTTAGCTACAGTCGAGGCAATGAGCACTAAACAGTGACTAAAATAATACATGGACAAGTGGATATCACATTATGTAGTACTACAGTACCACTCAATAAATATGAGGCATCAGTAATACTGTCTACTCTATATTACTCTTGTTGATGTTAGGCTTGCTCAGCTATTAGCTAACTGTCATTAGCAAAAATGTAGCTAGCTAATGTTAGCTACAGTAGAAGCAATGAGCACTAAACAGCGACTAAAATAATAAATGGACAAGTGTATATCACATTATGTAGTACTACAGTACTACTCTCAATAAATATGAGGCATCAGTAATACTGTCTACTCTATATTACTCTTGTTGATGTTAGGCTTGCTCAGCTATTAGCTAACTGTCATTAGCAAAAAATGTAGTTAGCTAATGTTAGCTACAGTAGAGGCAATGAGCACTAAACAGTGACTAAAATAATAAATGGACAAGTGTATATCACATTATGTAGTACTACAGTACTACTCTCAATAAATATGAGGCATCAGTAATACTGTCTACTCTATATTACTCTTGTTGATGTTATGCTTGCTCAGCTATTAGCTAACTGTCATTAGCAAACTAGCTAGCTAATGTTAGCTACAGTAGAGGCAATGAGCACTAAACAGCGACTAAAATAATAAATGGACAAGTGTATATCACATTATGTAGTACTACAGTACCACTCTCAATAAATATGAAGCATCAGTAATACTGTCTACTCTATATTACTCTTGTTGATGTTATGCTTGCTCAGCTATTAGCTAACTGTCATTAGCAAACTAGCTAGCTAATGTTAGCTACAGTAGAGGCAATGACCGTGTAATACTTATAAATATGAGTACAAATCATTCAAATTACAAAGACAATACCGCAAATTTGCTAATAATATGTAATAGGAGTATGAATACCAACAAAAACATGGCGACCATTGAACTGTTCACCACTTTATTCCCCAAAAACAGATGTATGGTGGCACCCCTAAATAATCATGGATTGGAAAAATATTTTCTATGTGTTGTTTCTACATATATTGGAACACTTTTAGTACCCAGCCATATGAAAATTCAATAATTGTGTTTTTTGATGCACCCTAATGTAGGGTCATGATGTCAAACGCTAACGTGTTGCTTTCCAATGCCAACGTCTTCAGGGGGGAGTCCTCAGACGAGCCCGTCTACGAGAGTTTAGAAGAGTTCCACGTGTTCGTCCTGGCGCACGTCCTCAACAGGCCCATCGTGGTGGTGGCCGACACCATGCTGAGGGACTCCGGAGGAGAGGGTGAGATCAGCAACACCAGGCCTCATTTTACTGTGCGGGATAATAACACTACTTTTGGAGCATAGAGTTGAAATATTCAAGAAAAAAAGACCATCATTTTATTTGAAACAAAACAAAGTCAGGTTCTAACTTTTGGAAAATTAGGTTGCAGAAGACAGAAGACATTATATTATAATACAATGGGAATAAACTTGTCCTCCAGCTAGAATAAAAGTCACATTTTTTGACAATAAACTTGTGATATGAGAAAAAATAATGACATTTTAGTAGCATAGAGTTAAAATATGAAAGAAAAAATATGCTATTAATGTTATGTTGTTAGAATTATGAGAAACAAACCAAAGAAAGTAAAATTGCATTTTTTTCAAAACCATATTGGGCAAAAAGTTATGATACTATGGGAATAAATTCACAATATTATATGTATATTTACAAAAACAAATTAAAACTACATTTGAAATATTTGGAAAATGTAAAAAAAAAAAAAAACAGCAAATATGGTGACAAAAAATGATTTAAAAGGTTATGGGAATAAAGTAGAAATGTTATGGAAATAAAGTCATAATATTGTGAAATTCTAATTTTATTTATACATATTATTTATTTTATATTATATTATTTATTATATTATAATATTTATATATATTATTTACGAGGAAATATGACAAAAATATGCTATTAATGTTATGTTGTTAAAATGATGAGAAACAAACCAAAGAAAATAAAATTGCATTTTTTTAAAAACCATGTTGGGCAAAAAGTTATGATACTATGGGAATAAATTGACTATATTACATGTATATTTACAAAAATAAATTAAAACTACATTTGAAATATTTGGAAAATGTAAAAAAATTGTTATGGAAATAAAGTTGTAATATTGTGAAATGAAAATTGTATTTATATATATTATTTATATTATATTATATTATTTATATATATTATTTATATATATTATTTAAGAAGGAATATGACAAAAATATGCTATTAATGTTATGTTGTTAAAATGATGAGAAACAAACCAAAGAAAATAAAATTGCATTTTTTTTTAAAACCATGTTGGGCAAAAAGTTATGATACTATGGGAATAAATTCACAATATTACATGTATATTTACAAAAATAAATTAAAACTACATTTGAAATATTTGGAAAATGTAAAAAAAAAAAAGAGCAAATATGATTAAATTATTTAAAAGTTTATGGGAATAAAGTAGAAATGTTATGGAAATAAATATTGTGAAATGAAAATTTTATTTATATATATTATTTATATTACATTATTTATTATATTATATTATTTATATATATTATTTATATTATATTATTTATAATACGTGTGCAGGCAACATTAACATGAGCAAGTATAAATTGTGTAAAAATAAGTTAACCACTGTTACCGTAACCCCCCTCCCTCTCCAGCCTTCGCCCCCATCCCATTCGGAGGCATCTACCTCCCTCTGGAAGTGGCGGCCGCCAAGTGCCACCGCTCGCCGTTGGTCCTGGCCTACGACCAGGCGCACTTCTCCGCCCTGGTCCCGATGGAGCAGAAGGACATCTCCAAAGAGCAAGGTGACTCCCCAAGACCACACTTTGATCCCCCCATGTCGTGCTTTCCTTTTCCTTTGCGTCTCTCGCTCCGAACGGGCGTGTCTACGACTGCGACGTCCTGACTGAGCGTTTGTTTCAGTGGTGATCCCGCTCACCGACTCCGAGCACAAAATGCTGCCTCTGCACTTTGCCGTGGATCCCGGGAAAGACTGGGAGTGGGGCAAGGACGACACAAACAACGTGATGCTAGCGAGGTAGGTGGGGTGACCCGTGTTTGTATTTCGGGCGCGGGATTAGACGCCCGCTGTCATTGACAACGAGATTAGCGGTAAGAAGCTTCCGTGAATGGAGCGCAGAAACTTGAGCGCTAAAAGAGCCGCTCCGGAAATAACCTTCCACTTCCCGTCTGCGGAAGACCAGCGCAGCATTGAAAATAACGGCAGACATTAGCGCTGTTATCCGTCACGATGGCGTGTCATGGAGCGCCATCATGGGCGCCCAGACGCTCGTCTTTTTGCATGCACATGATTTCCTTCCGGATGTGAAAAGTGACTCGTGTCGTCTTCCGCAGCGTGGCGCTCTCTTTGGAGGCCAAGCTCCAGATGTTGCACAGCTACATGACTGTCAACTGGCTGCCGCTACCCTGCGAGGTAAGGACACAGGAGTCCCTCATGATTGATTGATTGATTGATTGATTGATTGATTGATTGATTGATTTGTCAATTGTTCATTTGGTGCATATTGAAAATGGTACAGCTAGAGCTGCAGGTCATGATTCTTTTCTTAGTCCTTCAATATGAAGCTTGTGGTTTTCTTTAAACGAGTAATTTTCCAAATATTTCAAATGTAGTTTTAATTTATTTTTGTAAATATACATGTAATATTGTGAATTTATTCCCATAGTATCATAACATTATGCCCAACATGGTTTTAAAAAAAATGCAATTTTATTTTCTTTGGTTTGTTTCTCATCATTTTAAAAACATAACATTAATAGCATATTTTTGTCACATTTCCTCTTAAATAATATATATAAATAATATAATATAATAAATAATATAATATAAATAATATATATAAATAACATTTTCATTTCACAATATTACAACTTTATTTCCATAATTTTTTTTTACATTTTCCAAATATTTCAAATGTAGTTTTAATTTATTTGTGTAAATATACATGTAATATAGTCAATTTATTCCCATAGTATCATAACTTTTTGCCCAACATGGTTTAAAAAAAATGCAATTTTATTTTCTTTGGTTTGTTTCTCATCATTTTAACAACATAACATTAATAGCATATTTCTGTCATATTTCCTCGTAAATAATATATATAAATAATATAATATAATAAATAATATAATATAAATAATATATATAAATAACATTTTCATTTCACAATATTACAACTTTATTTCTATAACATTTTTTTTTACATTTTCCAAATATTTCAAATGTAGTTTTAATTTATTTTTGTAAATATACATGTAATATTGTGGATTTATTCCCATAGTATCATAACTTTTTGCCCAACATGGTTTTAAAAAAAATGCAATTTTATTTTCTTTGGTTTGTTTCTCATCATTTTAACAACATAACATTAATAGCATATTTTTGTCATATTTCTTCTTAAATAATATATTATAATATAATATAAATAATATATATAAATAACTTTTTCATTACACAATATTACAACTTTATTTCCATAACATTTTTTTTTACATTTTCCAAATATTTCAAATGTAGTTTTAATTTATTTTTGTAAATATACATGTAATATAGTCAATTTATTCCCATAGTATCATAACTTTTTGCCCAACATGGTTTTTAAAAAAAAATGCAATTTTATTTTCTTTGGTTTGTTTCTCATCATTTTAACAACATAACATTAATGGCATATTTTTGTCATATTTCTTCTTAAATAATATATATAAATATTATAATATAATATAAATTATATATATATAAATAAAATTTTCATTTCACAATATTACGACTTTATTTCCATAACATTTCTACTTTATTCCCATAACCTTTTAAATCATTTTTGTTACCATATTTGCTGTTTTATTTTTTTTTTTACATTTTCCAAATATTTCAAATGTAGTTTTAATTTATTTTTGTAAATATACATGTAATATAGTCAATTTATTCCCATAGTATCATAACTTTTTGCCCAACATGTTTTTTTTTAAAAATGCTATTTTATTTTCTTTGGTTTGTTTCTCATCATTTTAACAACATAACATTAATAGCATATTTTTTCTTTCATATTTTAACTCTATGCTACTAAAATGTCATTATTTTTTTTGTTTATTGTCAAAAAAATGTGACTTTTTTTTAATTCTAGCAAGAGAACAAGTTTATTCTTCTGCAACCTAATTTTCCAAAAGTTAGAACCTGACTTTGTTTTGTTTCAAATAAAATGATGATTCTTTTTTCTTTAATATTTCAACTCTATGCTACAAAAGTAGTGTTATTATCCCGCACAATAATATAATATTAAAACATTTTTTGTTGAATGAAATTGAATGAATTACAACTTTGCCTCTTAATATTTGGACTTTATTATATTTATTTTTACAATTCTGCTGTTTTTATACAACTATTTCAAAATCCTACTTGTTTATTTTCTTCTTGTAATATTATGACTTCATTTCCTTAATGGTTGGATTTAATCTTTGGACAAATGGAAAAAGTAGAAATATTGTAGCTGTTAATTGGATTGCGTTGGTTTGACGTTCAATCTCCGAATAATCCAAATCCAGCCTCTCCACTTGAAGGAAGTTGAGTCACGGGCTTTTCTGTGCTGAGGAAGTCAGTGATTCACCCTTGCGTTCGAGTCCAGTCAGGCGAAGTTGCTTCCATCCCACTGACTTGCGCTCGTCCTCCTTCCAGCAGGCCCCGCTGGCCCAGCCCGAGTCCCCCACCGCGTCTGCAGGAGAGGACGCCCGCACGCCGCCGGAGTCCGGCGAGTCCGACAAAGAGTCGGTCAGCAGCAGCTCCAACGGAAACGGCGACAGCGCTGCGGCCTCCGCGGTCAACGGTGGCGGGTCCACCAAGAACGGCACCTCGGCGGCGCCCCCGCAAGGACACAAGGACAAAAGCAAGAAGGACAAGGACAAGAAGAGGGCGGAGTCTGTAGCCAACAAGCTGGGCAGCTTTGGCAAGAACCTGGGCAGCAAACTGAGGAGGAACGTCGGCGGGCTCATGACGGGGAAGAACGCCGGCAGCAGACTCGCCAAGAAGGAGGGCGGGATCAAGAAGAAGAGCTCCTTCCGAGGGGCAAAGGACGCCAAAGATGGCTCCCCGTCCGCCCACGTTTCTGAGGATTCCGGGAAGGGCTCGCCCTCCTCGGGCAGCGAGCGCCTCAACGGGACGGGCAGCAGCATGAGCAGCGGGGGCAGCAGCACGGAGAGCGAGACCTACAAGTACGGCGCCGACGTCAAAGTCAGCCTGGGCATCCTGCGCGCCGCCATGCAAGGCGAGAGGAAGTTCATTTTTGCCGGCATGCTGACCACGGACAACCAGCACCCGCTCCGGGAGCAGAGGATCCAGCGCTACCTCACCGAGGTGGAGGAGCGCTTCCGAGCTGAGCAGGAGCAGCGGCGCGAGTTGGAGCGCAAGGGCGTGGCCTACGCCGTGCTGCCCCCAAAGAAGGAGGCGGTCTGCGGCGGCGGGGAGCTGAGCTACCGGCCTTACGAGGCCAAAGAGGAGCTCTCGGAGAACTCTTCGGCGTCTTTGAGCCAGCACAAGACCTCCCTCCTGAGTCCGGCGATGTACGCGGGTGTGATGCCCATCCCGCGGCCCTCCATCGTAGACCAGGGTTCCGCCCCCACACAGCTCCTCATGCACCCCCCTGATTCTCGGCGCCAGCTCGCGGGCGGCTCGCCCGCGTCCTCTTACAACGGCCTGCCCTCTTACGTCACCCTCCCGCGGCACTGCACCACGTCTTCGCATCCCCAGTGCAATAACTCGCAAGGCCCCGCCCCCGCCCCCGCCGCGCCGCTGTACCCCGCCGAGTTCGACCCGCCAGACTACCCCGGTAGCGAGCCCGGCGCCGGGAGCTACGCCAACGGCTTCCTGGAGCCTGGCGGCGCCGCGCCGACGGTCCGGCATCACTCGCTGGGCAGTGCCGGCGGATTGGGCGGCCCGCAGTCCAGCCACTGTCGGACCCCCGCCTGCAATTACTACGGACACCCCGAGACTGGCAACTACTGCTCTTACTGCTACCGGGAGAAGAAGGACACAGAACCCGTCATCCAGAGGTTCTGATTGGAACCCGGACTTCACGATGAGTGGCCTTTTTTTTTTTTTAGGGCACACGTGGACCAGACCAAAACACGGCCCCCACCTTCCACCCTCCCACTTCTTATGTCAACCGGTGGTCTCGGTAGAACTGAACCAGGTGGTCTCTGACTGCCTTTGAAGGGAGAATCAAACTAACCGCACTTCTGTTACTTTTTTATGCAGGTTGGAGTACGCGACTCCTCCTTGGCTTGGCCACTGTCGCCCCCTAGTGGAGAGAATGTACATGACAGGCGCCGGCACTCATTCTCACCCATATGCTACATACATTATACTGTACAGTATACATGTACAGTATACATTATACTGTACAGTATACATGTACAGTACATACAGTAAACACTAAGCGTAGACACAATGATGCAAGCATAAACAAACAGTGTCACCGCTCTTTTATTTCCTTATTAATATGCGACATGAAGGGACGGTTTATATTTTGTTTCTTTCACTGCTGTCGCCCCCGACATGTGGGGGCACTCAAACCGGAACTGGAAGGCACCGTGCAGCAGATATTTCCACTAGACGCCCCGCCGGCACTGAATGCAAACACACTGACTGCTAGGATTATTTTCCGGCGAAGGAAATACTAATCCCAAGTTTAAACCCTCACCTGACCCCCAACCCTAAACATAATCCCGCTCCGTACCCAAACCTTGGTTGCTAACTCTTAACCAAGTCCCTCATCTGACCCAAACCCTGGCCCCTGACCCTAAACTGAATCCCTAAATTTAAACTTAATCCCTCACCCCACCCTAAACCTGGGACCTAACACTAAACTTGATCCCCCACCGGACCCAAACCCTGGCCCCTGACCCTAAACTGAATCCCTACATTTAAACTTAATCCCTCCCCCACCCTAAACCTGGCACCTAACCCTAAACTTAATCACCCATCGGACCCAAACCCTGGCCCCTGACCCTAAACTGAGTCCCTAAATTTAAACTTAATCCCTCACCTGACCCAAACCCTGGCACCTAACACTAAACTTAATCCTTCACCTGACCTAAACCCTAAACTGAATCCTTAAATTTAAACTTAATCCCTACCCTACCCTAACCCTGGCTCCTAACACTAAACTTAATCCCCCACCAGACCCAAACCCTGGCACCTAACACTAAACTTAATCCCTCACCTGACCCAAACCCTAAACTGAATTCCTACATTTAAACTTAATCCCTCCCCCCACCCTAAACCTGGCACCTAACCCTAAACTTAATCACCCATCGGACCCAAACCCTGGCCCCTGACCCTAAACTGAATCCCTAAATTTAAACTTAATCCCTCACCCCACCCTAAACCTGACACCTAACACTAAACCTAATCCCTCACCTGACCCAAACCCTGGCCCCTAGCCCCTAACCCTAAACTGAATCCCTAAATTTAAACTTACTCCCTCACCCCACCCTAAACCTGGCACCTAACACTAAACTTGATCCCCCACCAGACCCAAACCCTGGCACCTAACACTAAACTTAATCCCTCACCTGACCCAAACCCTAAACTGAATCCCGAAATTAAAATTTAATCCCTCACCCTACCCTAACCCTGGCACCTAACACTAAACTTAATCCCTCACCTGACCCTAACCCTCAACTGAATCCCTAACCCTAAACTTAATCCCTAACTTTACCCTAAAGCTAAACTTTAATCCCTTGGGGTCACTCACCCAAAATTTAATCCTAACCTTCTTAACCTGAAGGCTTCTTAACTTTAATCTCTCACCCTAACCCTGTTCCCTAAACCCTAAACTTAATCCCTAACTTGAATCCTTCACCCTAAGCATGGTCCCTCACCCGAAATATAATCCCTCAATTTATGATAGTTCTAAATTTTAATCCCTCACCCTGTCCTAACCCTCTGTGACTTGAGTCTTCCTTTTGTGTACTAATGGAAGGGAAAGGGCGAGGGGGGTGGTTGGGGCGGGGGGGTACTTACTAAAATAAAAGCATATTTCCACCAAAGATGGACAACATCTTTATTTATTTGCCCAATGGCACATAAAAAACGGTACTGGGTTTGCGTCGTATTTACTGCCAAACGTAAATGACAGCATTTACGTTGTCCGGTTGCCAGGTGTGTCTCCGTACGGAAGGACCACACCCGCCTCTTCCGTAGCGGGACCGCCCCCCAAAGTCTCCGCCCCACCCCCCCACGAGCTTCCCTTTTTCTGCACAAATCAAAGCACTTTTCCCATGTCTGTCAAAAAAGGCCTGGCGTCAACTTGTCCGCGTCGACCCCGAACGTCACGTCACGTCACGTCATGTCACCCTGCGGTTGCTACGACGACCACTGCCTCCAAACTTCCTTTCAAACACGTCAATGATGTCATCGGCCTTGTGTGTGTGTGTGTGTAGTATATAGTATATAGTATATATTATGTACTATATACATTTGTACATGATAAGTAGTTGTGGCATCAGGAGTTAAAAAGCACAAGCTAGTACGCATTTCACTGCCTTGTCCAGCAGGGGGCGTCGTTGACTTCTGTGTGGTCGGTTTCCCGCTTCCCAACTCAGCCGGCAACGAGAGTTTGTCCGCAAACCGCAAACCAAAATGACTCCACTCATTTTCCAAAAAAAAAAACAAAAAACAAAAAAACGGAAAAAATGAGCATTTGCTGTGTTTTTGTGTTCCTGCACTAACGTTCAATCTCACGTGTCATTGAGGGGAACTTTACGCCTGTTTTTTTTGTTTGTTGTTGTTGTTTGTTTTTATATATTTTCCATTGCGTTCTCCAAAGTAAGAATGATTCTGAGACGGAGGCCTCAGGAAAAAGATTTCATGGATCTCCTTTTTGGTTTTTGTATTTAAGCAAAAAAAAAAAACGGATGTATAAAATATGATTCCCAGTTATTTTTGTAAGCCCAAAGTTTTGTAAAAGGGGGGTAAAGATTGTTTATTGTTGGGGATGACGAGCATGCGGACGAGCTCGTCATAGAGCGGTACACAGCTAACGGGATTGCATTGAAAAAAAAAAATATATATATATATATACTTATATATATTTATAGCGAGATCTCTTTAGGACTGTTTTGTTGCTTTCATCCTTTGTGACCTTTTGTTTTTTTTTCTACAGCCAGCCAATCCGTGCTCCACTAAAAGCAACGTTTCCTCCAAGCTAACGTTCTATTTTTATACTAAAAATGTGGCATGGGACTGGAAGTGTTGCATGAACGCTAAACCATGAATCCATCTTACCAGACGTGCGTTATTTCTTTCTTCTGTTATTGTTTCCTTGAAAGACGAAGAAACCCTGAGGCTGCGTGACCGTGCAATCTGGACAGAAAGATCACTTTTAATGTTATTAGGTTATTATTGTTATTATTATTATTTTTTTTTTGAATAAATTTTCATTGTATTTGAAGAATGTTTCGCCTTTTCTGTTTATGCACAAGCCACAGTCTCTACAGTGCAAATATCATGTCAAAAAACTAGCATTATGAACTGTGGCTGTAGGCAACCTCCTGTTGTATTATTTTTAAATTGAACTCCACAACATGGTGGTGTTACGCTGGGTGAGGACCCCAGAGCAGAGACTAAGGCATGTGTAGTAAAAAAGTATAAACCGATAAATAAAGGGCGCTCACAGAGAACGACAAACAAAGTAGGGTGCAAACGATGTGCAGGTGTGCAGACCAGGGGAACAAGGCAGGAGTCCTTTGCAGGACAGAACAAGCAGACCAAAACAAGTGCAGATGACAGGCAGTTGCTGCTTTGGAAGTATCAAGACCGGTCATGGCGACCGAGTGGTTAGCGCACTAGTGCACTTCCACTTTCTCATGCACTCCAAATCATTAGGGCATATATGGAACAGTGAACAAATTTACATTTTACAATTTTCATTTACAGAAATCCCGATTACATTTTTTGGAGCAACATGAAAAAAAAATCCCAATAGCGCCCCACTTTGACCACGACTGTCACAGAGCCCGCAGGCTGCTTTGTACACGGCTTGAATAAACGCAGCTCAGATGATGCCAAAAGGTCCTGTGTCGCCCAGCGTTTTGTGTATTGGAGAAATCGGAGACCTTATGTAATATTGAACAGCTTCCCATGTGCTGTAAAAATCCAGACGTCCCTCTCCTCGCTATTATTGTCCACAAAAGTGCCGTCTGCCCACCTGAGCAGACT
This sequence comes from Doryrhamphus excisus, assembly GCF_030265055.1. Taxonomy (NCBI): domain Eukaryota; kingdom Metazoa; phylum Chordata; class Actinopteri; order Syngnathiformes; family Syngnathidae; genus Doryrhamphus; species Doryrhamphus excisus. The sequence goes on along the minus strand of NC_080482.1, from coordinate 16,569,851 downwards.
TGGAATTGCTGCCGCTTTTCCTTTCCAGTCTCAGGAGGAAGGAAGGAAGTTTTTTTTTTTTTTTCTTGAGTTGACTTCTTTTTGCTCCAGAAGAAAACTTGTGGTACTTCCTTACCACGAGTTCGGATGAAAGAAGAGGAGTCAGAGTTTCTGAGGGCTCAAAACAAAGGTATTACATACAATTCATGCCTGATACAAAGTGAACCCTTAGATGCATGAGTGGGTCAAAAGTGACCCGGTCAGGTTGTTTTCTTGAAATATCTTCATAATGAAAATTTTTCATCATTTCATATTCCAGGTATTCCTAAAAAAAACATGTTTTTGATATCATGCCATTCACATTTTTAACTTATCTTTTATACATTTTAAGAAATTGTAGTTTTTGTGTTACTACCCCAACCTTCCATAAGTGGGTCAAAAATGACCCGGTCAGGTTGTTTTCTTGAAATATCTTCATAATGAAAATTTTTCATCATTTCATATTCCAGGTATTCCTAAAAAAAACATGTTTTTGATATCATGCCATTCACATTTTTAACTTATCTTTTATACATTTTAAGAAATTGTAGTTTTTGTGTTACTACCCCAACCTTCCATAAGTGGGTCAAAAATGACCCGGTCAGGTTGTTTTCTTGAAATATCTTCATAATGAAAAATTTTCATAATTTCATATTCCAGGTATTCCTAAAAAAACATGTTTTTGATATCATGCCATTCACATTTTTAACTTATCTTTTATACATTTTAAGAAATGGTAGTTTTTGTGTTACTACCCCAACCTTCCATAAGTGGGTCAAAAATGACCCGGTCAGGTTGTTTTCTTGAAATATCTTCATAATGAAAATTTTCATCAATTCATATTCCAGGTATTCCTCAAAAAACATGTTTTGATATCATACCATTCACATTTTTAACTTACCTTTCATACATTTTAAGAAATGGTAGTTTTTGTGTTACTACCCCAACCTTCCATAAGTGGGTCAAAAATGACCCCCATGTATTTTCTATGGAATCCAATAGGAACCTTTTCCAAGTGTGAATGGTTGTTTGTCTATATGTGCCCTGTGATTGGCTGGCCACCAGTCCAGGGTTGTACCCTACCTCTCTCCTGAAGACAGCTGGGATAGGCTCCAGCACCCCCCGCCGCGACCCTTGTGAGGATAAGCGGTAGAAAATGAATGAATGAAATTATGGAAATAAAGTCCTAATTACGAGGAAAAAAATGACAAGAAAAGCTTTGAACTTGTCAGAAACTAAAATAAAAACAGCTTTCATTTATGGGAATAAAGTGAAAATATGAAGAGGATAATGTCAATAGTAATGTCATTTTAGTTGCATTTATTTCAAAATATAATGAGAAATAAATAAAACAAAAAAAAATTTACTTTTTGGAAAATTAGGTTGGGAGAAAAGTTACAATATTATGAGAATTATGTCAAAAAATTATGGGAATAAAGTCCGAATTACGAGCTGGGATAGGCTCCAGCACCCCTGCGACCCTCGTGAGGAAAAAGCGGTAGAAAATGAATGAATGAATGTTTAGAACTTAGTTTTTGTCATATTTTTATTCATATATTTCATATTTTCTCATTAAATTCTAAACTTTTTCATCTCAATATTTGACCATGTAAGATTGTTGCTTTTATAATATTTTATAGTATGCCTAGTATTTGCTGTGTTTTATTCTGATCATAATCATGATCAACAAATTAATCACAAAAATGACGACACTGTCCCTATATTTACTCGCTATGTGATCGATACCAAAATGTGTATTATTGCAACACCGTTGCAGTATGTAAAAAGTGGGTACAGTGCACAATAGGTTTTGATGACAGGATACAGCTCATTAGCATTAAAGCGACAGGCACACACAACGGCCTATTCCCAGTAGGGCTTACTAAAACCTTTTCTAAACGGTCTAAATTCCAGCATGAAAGCTAGATTTTGGAGAAAAGACGTCCAAATGTTAAAATTGTATAATATAAGACAGTTAATGTCAAAGCTAAAATGATGAGTACACACTGTCAACACTTCCGGGTGTGCTGTCACTTTAAGAGAGCTCCATAAGCTCTGTGAAGTGTTTCACTATGGCGAAGGCGTAAACATTTTGTGGGGATGGATCCAGCAGCGGCAACAGTGAGCACATTCTCCCCGCTCCTCCTGACATCGACAGCGGCTGGATGACGTCGGAAACTCTGCCATTGCGAGTTTTGTCCCCGGCGATGAAAAGAGAAGCCGGGGGTGACGCGGGTTGAGAACCGCTACCGCAGATTCGACATATTTGATGTCCCATTTTGACATGGAAGCAGGATAACATTTTCCTTCTAAAACGACTTATTTAAAAATAATTTCTTAACACTACCAGTTTCAAACAGCTAGTGGTTGCGTTTTTTTTCTTTCTTTCTTTCTTTTTTTTCTTTTTTATTTTTTTTTCCTTAGTCGTCGCCCCACAATGCTGACTGGATCTAAAAGCACGTTTAAAGTGAGGCAAATGCTCCCAGACATTAAGGTAAGCTAATCACGCTAACTAGCTTACTAAATAATGATAACTAACTAAAGTTTTTGGTCCTATACAGGTATTTCACAGCGGATTTAGTTCAGCTTTTTGTTGCGTACACACTTCCCCATTTCGGATCTGGAGGTTTTTGATTCCTATGCGATGTAGAGACTGAGATTAAATCTAAATAAATAAATGTTGTCTCTAATGTTTTGACTCTCCCTACTAGCTAAACGAGGCATGGATAAATTACAGCTTACACGGTGATTCACGCACTACAATCACAGAGGCGGATTCAAACAAAACACAATGTTATTGTTATATAATTATGGTATTCTGTGCCATATTCTACAAATGCAATATCTTGTTCAATTGATTGGAAAATCGCGGAAATCCTTACTTTATGAATGTGTTGTTGTCTGCACAGCCTTTGGTCACATGACAAACCCCCCTAGCATGAACCTCACCAAGTATCAAGGTTCTATTTTTCAAAGATTGCTGAGATATTTTGCGTGTTTGGAAGCAGAAGTAAGATGACTCAATGTCATGTTGAATATTTTTTTCTGTTTATTTCCAGCAGCCGCAGGGGAAATGCTAACAGATGCTTCTGTACTTTGTCCTCAGGCCTGTGTTTTTAAGCATGTGTGTGTGTGTGTGTGTGTGGTGAAGATGGAGGGGTGGGGGTGCAGTGTTCAACATCTGGCGGTCGCCATGGAGACTGCCGTTGAGGAATGTCTTTTTTTCGAATTCGATTACCTCCAAATGATATGCGCCAGTGGAATCCCAAGTGTTCCAGTATGGTAATACGTATGTGTGAGAGATAGTCACATGATTTAGTAGGCAGTGTGTGGATGCACCCCCCCCCCCCCCCCACACACACACACGCTTGTGTTGAAAGCAGAATTTGGTCCAGATGGCTTTGCAGTATATGTACATGCAGTGTTTAATCTCTTTGTACAAGTACGCTGTGCCTCAGATGTTCAGTTTTTGAAGAAACAACAAATGACAACAAATATGATCAATTCTTGTCCTCTTAACCCTTCGATGCACGAGTGACTGGACCCTACACTCTTCCATAAGTGGCTCAAAAATCACCCATACTAGAATCAATGCCTTTTTATATCAATTTTGCTATTTTGGTTATGAATAATGACTTGTATGATATTTAGTATTATATTTAAGAATGATTTCATGCAGCATCTGTAGGACCATTTCAGCTGTGTATCTAGCAGCCAAGGCATGGATGAGTAATACCCAACAATACATATAGTAATGTTAGCCAGCTAGTGTCAGCTAGTTAGAAAGTAGGCTCATTTCTTGATAATACTAACAGTCATCAAAGACACATACACAATATTATATGAAGATAATACTTGAGTATTTTCCAAGGTTTTCTGGGTTTTTTTTTGTTGACGTCTTTACTTAGCATACTCTCACAATGTTGAGTATTTCTCAAGGTCTTCACTGACATTCTGTCCTAGTGTTGAATATATTTTGAGATCTTTACCAAGATGCTGTTTGGTTCCTGAGTATTTTTCAAGGTCTTCACCAATATTATTTTTTTAGGTTTTACCAATATGCTGTCTCACTATTCAGTATTTTTTCATGTCTTCACCAACATGCAGCCTCGGTGTTGAGTATTTTTCGAGGATGCTCTCTCAAAGTTGAGTATTTTTCAAGGTCTTTGCCAACATTATGTCTAGTGTCGAGTATTTTTCAAGGTCTTTACCAACATTATGTCTAGTGTCGAGTATTTTTCAAGGTCTTTACCAACATTATGTCCTAGTGTCGAGTATCTTCCAAGTTTGAGTATTTTTCAAGGTCGTTACCAACATTATGTCCTAGTGTCGAGTATTTTTCAAGTTTGAGTATTTTTCAAGGTCTTTACCAACATTATGTCCTAGTGTCGAGTATCTTCCAAATTTGAGTATTTTTCGAGGTCTTTACCAACATTATGTCCTAGTGTCGAGTATCTTCCAAGTTTGAGTATTGTTCGAGGTCTTTACCAACATTATGTCCTAGTGTCGAGTATCTTCCAAGTTTGAGTATTTTTCAAGGTCTTTACCAACATTATGTCCTAGTGTCGAGTATCTTCCAAGTTTGAGTGTTTTTCAAGGTCTTTACCAACATTATGTCCTAGTGTCGAGTATTTTTCAAGTTTGAGTATTTTTCAAGGTCTTTACCAACATTATGTCCTAGTGTCGAGTATCTTCCAAGTTTGAGTATTGTTCGAGGTCTTTACCAACATTATGTCCTAGTGTCGAGTATCTTCCAAGTTTGAGTATTTTTCGAGGTCTTACCAACATTATGTCCTAGTGTCGAGTATCTTCCAAGTTTGAGTATTTTTCCAGGTCTTTACCAACATTATGTCCTAGTGTCGAGTATCTTCCAAGTTTGAGTATTTTTCCAGGTCTTATCCGCCATGCTGTCCCAATTGTTGAAGATGTGCTGTCTCAATGTTAGTATTTTCTGATTGATTGATTTATTTGAACAACTTGAAGCTATCCAGGCGGTAGCAACCTTTGAGCAACATGTCAGCCCTGCAGAGGCCCACAGTAGCCAGATGGAGGGTCATAGTGTGAGCTCTTCCTGATAAAGCAGTCGCTCCCGTAGGACCCACACATCACACCGACCGCCAGTAGCTTTGGCGTCCTGAAAGGCAACAATGAGCTCCTCTTAACATGGCGGCAGATTTATGATGGCTTTTGGAGAGGCTGTATTGATCTGCCCACGGCCGATAATTAAGCACCGGTAGTGTTCACCAGAGAATAGAGTCACCATCTGGAGATTGTTACAGATTGTTTGGAGGGTCAGGAATCACTCTGGTGGACACAATAATGTCTCACGTGGGAGGCAATTACATGCTATTAAATACACTCTTAGACTCTCAACAAAACCTTTTTTTAAAGCTGAAACTGCTGACTTTTCACATTTGGTCTTATTTGGACACAATTGCCCCCGTAGGAAGTCATTGAAGCTATTGAGCTGTGCCATATAAGTGTATTATTATTATTATTATTATTATTATTAAATCCTACCCCTCCATCTGGTACTTTTACAATCACTAACTGTTACATTTGTGCACTTCCTGCTTTCCATAATACAGTTTAAGGTTTATTTATTAATTTTTTTAATGCACCTCGTACCGAAGTACGACATTTTTACCACCTTCTAAATATGCTTTTTAACTTTATTAGAGCCCTCCTAGACATGAAATAACACCCCTATAGTCACCTTTCTTTCTTCCTTCTTTCTTTCTTCTGTCTTTCTTTCTTTCTTTCTTTCTTTCTTCTGTCTTTCTTTCTTTCTTTCTTTCTTTCTTTCTTTCTTTCTCTCTTTCTTCTTTCTCTCTTCTTTCTTTCTCTCTTTCTTTCTTTCTTTCTTTCTTTCTTTCTTTCTTTCTTTCTTTCTTTCTTTCTTTCTTTCTTTCTTTCTTTCTTTCTTTCTTTCTTTCTTTCTTTCTTTCTTTCTTTTCCTTCTTTCTTTCTTTCTTTTTCTTTCTTTTTCTCTCTTTCTCTCTTTCTTTCTTTCTTTCTCTCTTTCTTTCTTTCTTTCTCTCTTTCTCTCTTTCTTTCTTTCTTTCTCTCTTTCTTTCTTTCTCTCTTTCTCTCTTTCTCTCTTTCTCTCTTTCTCATCTTTCTCTTTTCTTTCTTTCTTTCTTTCTTTCTTTCTTTCTTTCTCTCTTTCTTTCTTTCATTCTTTCTTTCTTTCTTCTTCTCTCTTTCTTTCTTTCTTTCTTTCTTTCTTTCTCTCTTTCTTTCTTTCTTTCTTTTTTCCTTTTTTTCTCTCTCTCTTTCTTTCTTTCTCTCTCTCTTTCTTTCTTTCTCTCTTTCTTTCTCTCTTTCTTTCTTTCTTTCTTTCTTTCTTTCCTTCCTTCCTTCCTTCCTTCCTTCCTTCCTTCCTTCCTTCCTTCCTTCCTTCCTTCCTTCCTTCCTTCCTTCCTTCCTTCCTTCCTTCCTAAAATCAGCAAAATGATAAAAAAGAGCAACAACGTACAAGGTAATAGAGTATGTTTTGCAGAAAAATGACAAAGCATAAATTGCATTGATTTAGCCATTTGTCTTTTTGAATGAGGATTGATAAAGCACTATTAAAAACACTAAACACATATATACAATATACACTTCCAGGACCGTGCAGAGACCTTTGGATGTTGAAAGGAGGGCACATTTTCACACACAAAAACAAAAGTCGGGCACCCCGAAATCCCAGAATACTGCCAGAGCACACCATTAAGCTAATGTACAAATGTAGAACCGGAAAATTCCTTTGCACTATGTCAAGAAATACTACAGTATCTGATTGAAAACACGAAAGCACATTACACTCCAAAATTCCTTCTGCTTTTATGAGATGTTTTGGAAAATGGAAAAGACATTCCGGATTGGAGGACCAAGTGCATGTTTTCCTTCTGCTCACGCCGACTGCGTTAGTGAGAGGGAAGCCTTAAGCAAGGAATAGTGGAATCATTCTGGGCTACTGTCCCCAAGGACCACAGACGGAGGTGGGGGGGTCTCAGCAGGCCCGGAATGACGAGGCCAAGTAGGACTTCCAAAGTGGGTGCTGAAGCTACACGTTGCACCATGAGCAAATAGTCCGCATTTAGAATTGTGGCTTTCCGTGTATTTTGGGAATACGTGACTGCAGTTCTGATACTTCATCTTACTATCACGCCCTTGGATGTACAGTAAACCTCGGATATATCGGATTCAATTGTTCCCACTGGTTTTGTCCGATATAAGCGAAATCCGTTATATGCGTATACCGGAAAATGTCCGTTTTACGCATATATGGGATTTATATCCGGTATATGCGTAAATGGGATTTTATCCGTTATAAAAAGGCACTTCCTTGACTATGTTTCCAATGTACCTGGACGCGCAGGCAACGCTGCAAACGCTGCAAATGACGTCGTATAGCGGCCTGTCACGATTCGGCGAATCGGAGCGCCACGATGCGGCCATCCGATATATGCCAGGGAAATTTCATGGAAATGCATTGGAACGGGACTGGAGATTTTGTCCGAAATAGGCGAAATCCGTTATAAAAAATCCGATATATGCAATGAATTTTTATTGGAAATGCATTACAGAAAAATCGCTTCTTTTTTATCTGTCCGTTGTGAGCGAATTTCCGATATATCCGAGTCCGATATATCCGAGGTTTACTGTAGTCCCATTCCTTCATGTTTATTTTTGCACAGATTCTGAAGAAGACCAGATTGACAAGATTGAGCTTTAACCTTCCTCTTGTGTTAGCTTTGTGGTATCATCTCTTATGTTACCGGGTCGGTTCTGACCCATGTATTAAATCAGCTATAAAATACACTAAAAACAATAAGTTGCCCCTGAGTGCACCCACCGAGTCCCCAGCACCCCAGCAGTCCCCGTGGTCAGTGGTCATAATTTCAATCAGACCATTTTAAAATGTAGTAAAAAATATTTTTTTTGTTTTTTATTTTGTTGAAATAGAGTTTCCTGACAAAGTCAAAAACCTTGATTCAATAAACAAATGTTATGTGATTCTTTTTATGCATTAAAATATAAAACGGGTCGGTGCCGACCCTAACACAAGAGGAAGGTTAAGGAGAAGAGGTGACAAAACGGCAAAAAAAACAAAAAAATGAAGAATACTCTACATGAGAACCAGCAACAGCCTTAATGTCTCTTGATGGTTCTTGGCGGACTCGTACGCCAACTTTCCATGAGACCCTGTAGAGGGGCGGCGCATACATACTAGCTTAGTATTTAGTTTCCATGCCGTGTGGTCATCATCCTCCAGAGAAGAAGTGTGTCTCGCACTTCCCGCTATGTTCCGCCTCTAATACCAGTACTTACCAGTTCCATGGTACAACCAACACAAAACTTCAGTTGTACTTACGGGTGTCACAAGATCCCGTATCGTGACAACGTGAAAAAACGTGACAATCACACAATAATGTATTAATACCTTATTAAACCTTAAACTGTATTCTGGAAAGCAGGAAGTGAACAAATGTAACAGTTAGTGATTGTAAAAGTACCAGATGGAGGGGTAGGATTTAATAAGCTTTGCTTCTTCCTACTCCTTTTGGACATGTGGAACTGGGAACTGATTATGGGATGCACTCAATTGGAATCTGATGCATGTTCAAATGAAATAAAACCATTACCATTACCAATACACTTATCCAATAGGGATGTTCCGATCAGGGTTTTATGCTGCCGATCCCGATCCTGATAAGTCACGAAATCGGCAGATACCAATTCCGATCACATACATGCAGTGTAGGGATCGACCGATATGTTTTTTTTGGGGCCGATACTGATTTTTTTCCATCACCCTTACCCAATGGCCGATTTTGCTTGGGCCGATATTTGTGGCCGATACTGCTTTTGCTTCCTCAATTTATATGAAAAAATGACAATGATAACAAATATTGCAGGTCTCACGTTTAAACAAATATTTATTGAAATGTAAACACTGAACACAGTGTTTATATAATATATCGGCCGATACCGATTCAAGTAAAGAACGCAAATATCTGCTCAATATATCGGCCGGCCGATTTATCGGTCGATCCTTAATGCAGTATAAATGTTTAAATGTACTACCGGCTATATTAGGGCTCACCAAGGTTTTTTTTCTAGTGAGCGCTACGTACTTTTACAAAATGAGCTACTCATTTTTGTAACATTTATTTTCATAGCTTATTTCAAGCCAAGCAGAACACGAACAAAATGCTGGTACTTTGCTACAATACTGCAATATTTGTTCAATATTTCTAACTAAAGTCGCTTTCACACAGATATTCCACTAAAGTGATGCATCAGAGACATAACTCAGTTATTCTTCATTTTATTTCATTTCATTGTTGAACAAAGAGTCTCGGGTGTCACTGACCAACAATTGTTGCTCTTCTGCCCCCTTTCACACAGCCAGCCACCTCTGTTTCGCCTCTAGTACTGCCTCTGAAGCACAGAAATTCACAGGTTGACTTCCACCATCCCCATCATTCACAAAACACATCAACGCAGGGAAATAGTTGGCTGTTTTGTGTAAAAGGGGCTTAACAAAAACATAAATATGTTTATTGTGGTGAGTTGATTCCCAATCTGGAATCTCCTAAATACACTTTTTAAATATGTTTAGAGCCCTCTAGAAATGAAATAGCACCCCTAGAGTGAAGCCCAAGACTTTTCTGCATAATTCTACTAAAAAAAACTGACCAAAAAAGTTTTTCAGAAAAAGCTGTGTTCATCATCCTCCACAAACCAGGAAGTAGATCTCTAACTAAAGTCGCTTTCACACAGATATCCCGCTAAAGTGGTGCATCAGAGACATAACTCACTTATTGTGGTGAGTCGATTCCCAATCTGGAATCTCCTAAATACACTTTTTAAATATGTTTAGAGCCCTCTAGAAATGAAATAGCACCCCTACAGTGAAGCCCAAGACTTTTCTGCATAATTCTACTAAAAAAACTGACCAAAAAAACAACAAAAAGTTTTTCAGAAAAAGCTGTGTTCATCATCCTCCACAAAACAGGAAGTAGATCTCTAACTAAAGTCACTTTCACACAGATATCCCGCTAAAGTGGTGCATCAGAGACATAACTCACTTATTGTGGTGAGTCGATTCCCAATCTGGAATCTCCTAAATACACTTTTTAAATATGTTTAGAGCCCTCTAGAAATGAAATAGCACCCCTAGAGTGAAGCCCAAGACTTTTCTGCATAATTCTACAAAAAAAAACTGACCAAAAAAACAACAAAAAGTTTTTCAGAAAAAGCTGTGTTCATCATCCTCCACAAACCAGGAAGTAGATCTCTAACTAAAGTCGCTTTCACACAGATATCCCGCTAAAGTGGTGCATCAGAGACATAACTCACTTATTTTGATGAGTTGATTCCCAATCTGGAATCTCCTAAATACACTTTTGGAACATGTTTAGAGCCCTCTAGAAATGAAATAACACCCCTAGAGTGAAGCCCAAGACTTTTCTAGTCGCTTTCACACAGATATCTCACTAAAGTGGTGCATCAGAGACATAACTCACTTATTGTGGTGAGTCGATTCCCAATCTGGAATCTCCTAAATACACTTTTTGAACATGTTTAGAGCCCTCTAGAAATGAAATAACACCCCTAGAGTGAAGCCCAAGACTTTTCTGCAAAATTATTATTTTTTTCTTGACCAAAAAAACAACAAAAAGTTTTTTCAGTTTTTCAGAAAAAGCTGTGTTCATCATCCTCCACAAACCAGGAAGTAGACGGCTAATTAAGGGGCTATCCACACGGAAATGTTTTCACGTCAAACCAGGAAATGATATTATCGTTTCAATCTCTTATCCTCACAGAAAAGACATTTTGGGTGCCCTGAAGTGGTATTTTTTGTAAAAGTGTGGGAAAACACAAAAGTTCCGGCTGCTTTTTAAAAATGATATCAATAACCAGTTGATGTCATGTGACCAGAAGTGAGCTTTGATGACTTTAACATTGTGATCCATTCCCGTTTGGATGCAACTAATTAGTCATGTTCAGCCTGCGAAAAAGACAATCTGTGTGGACAGGGGCTCAAGTTGCTTTCACACAGGGATCCCACATTAACTCCGGTGCATTTCACACAGAAGTGCGGCCTTCTTCCAACACAACAATAGAAGTGAGTACTTGGTGTTACATTTCCAGTGTGTTCACTGCCTCCATAGCCGGAAACGGTTGACTTAGGTGCTGGTGCTTTTCACACAGAAAAGAGTCTTACCAGTTAAAACAACAACAATAAGGCTTTTCTACAGTACTGTGGGATTTATTTCTCATTGTGACAGAAAGAAAAATAGTGTCGCCACAAATTGGAGCTTTGCTCTACTAAACCCGTAGCAGAACATTAACCACTCAATGGACTTTTGTGTTTTTTTTTTTTTTTTTTCCCACTCGCACCTCCTTGCTGACGCTTTGTGCTTTGACATTAAAGGCGGTGCCTTATATACATTTTTCATTATGGAGCAGAAGTGCTGAGTGTGTTGTTTTCCAGGCTCTGAAAACTAAACTTTGTGGATTTCCAGGAGCTTCTGTCACGTTTGTTGCCCACCTGAATAATCAGAGTCGCTCTCGCATTACAAGGCTGGGCGGTACGGCGGGCTTGCTGGGCCGTAAATGCAAACGTGCTTCTCACTGGGGGCTTGGTAGTAAAGTTAACTGGGTCCATATGTTCTCCTGAGGAGGGAGGCTATGCTTGTAGCGTTGTGGTTATTGGTTTCTGCTTGTAAAACCAAACCCAGAAACATAATAGGAATGTAAATAGGAATAGGGAGTTGATGGGTACTGTTGGTTCATGAGAGGCCCGCCATAAAATACATTTGGACTGCCACAGATACATTTTTATATAGATCCCTGTTCGGAAACCTGATAATATTGGGGCCGTGTTCTTCTTAACACGCCTCATACGCCTCAACTACTACAACAAATAGATTGCTGTGCATTGAATTTTAGTTATTATTTTTTTCGCACTTAAATTGTGTTTGTAGCAGCACCCGAGGTTCCAAAAAAAGTGCAGTTCCATTTTAAAGTGTTGAAGTACTTGAGGGTTCACCACGTACCAAAAATGGTACCTCTATATAAAGTTTTTTTTTTAAATTATTATTATATTTTTTTATTATTATTATTTAGGTTTATTTTCTATATAAAGCTAAATTTTACCCTTTTTTTTAGCTAGGTAGGGCTGCACAAATCTGCAAAAAATTAGATTTTCTTGCTTGGAATTATTATTTTTATTTTTTAATTTAAATTATATATTATAAACTAATATATATTATTTACTTATACACTTTATTATATATTTATTATGTATTTATTACATACGTAATAGTATTTTATTTTATTTTTAGATATTTGTATTTATACTTTTTAATTTGTATTTATTCATTTACTTTTTATGCTGTGTTTCTAATAATAATAATAATAATAATACATTTTATTTGTATAGCGCTTTTCTGCCATTTTTCATGGGAGAAATATTTAATTTAATTAAATTTAATTTATTTTTAAAATATTTAAGAATTATTATTATTTGAATAAAAAATTCAAATAATATAAATAAAATTATGTTACCATAAACAATTGAAGGAGGGATACATCTTTTTTTTCATGATCTAAAAATGTCTAAAAGATGTTTAATGATTATTTTAATGATGTCGGTGTCAGGAGGACAACATCAACAGCAAATATGGATGTTTATTGGGTCAATAAGTGTGATGTCATCTGTTCTCGTCTCTGCAGGAAAGGATGCTGAGTCAGAGCGGGATGAACGCGAGGAGTCGAGACGTCTTTGGACTTCGTTGTCTTCCAGGTAAGATAAAATGAAGAGGTTTTTTTTTTTTTTATCTTGCACAGAAGACTGCACCATTACCAAATTGGAGGTGATGTTGTGCTACTGATTCTCACGTCCCCGCATTCACACGACCTTCACAAGGACTTGTCCAACCTTATCTTATCATAGCCTTATCAGTTTTAGCGTCACCCATTTGTCACTGTGACAATAACAAAGCTTGTCTCAATCTCCCGCCGCTTATCTGGACACTGGCCGGGTCCTCATGTGACACCGACCCGAAACCCAGCCAGCCCGCGGGAGGGCATACACATCGAGACAGCTTAGACATCCATAGATAGCCTTTACTCTTTCCAGTACCTGCACTGGCCACACAATCACACAGCATCATGGAACCACCACCAAATGTTACTGCGGGTAGCAAGTGTTGGTGTTGGAATGCCGTGTTCTTCATCCGCCATGCATACCGTTACTGTTATGTCCAAATAACTCCATTTTAATTTTACCAGTACACGGAACCTTATTGCAAAATGTAGCGGACTTGTCCAAATGTACTTTAGCATACCTCATACGACTCAAAAAACTTCTTCTTCGTATGACGTTCCTGCACAGCATCCCCTGTGCTCTTCCATTTCTGGTGTTTACTGGTCTTCACGGTAGGAAGCCCACAGCAGGAACTTTTCACTCAGCAGGCGACCCAGCTGAAAATGAGGAAATATGTGGATACCAAATAAATGAAAAGCAGCTGGGAGAACATGCTTCACGTGTCTTTCCGTGGCGTTTTCTCAGCCTTGAGCTCACTCTCGCTCGCTCGCCGCCACAACATCAGCAGAAATCAAAATCTGAAAGAACTTTAAATTAACTTTTAACCTTCCTCTTGTGTTAGCTTTCTGGTATCATCTCTTAGTTTAATTTTGACCCGTGTATTAAATCAGATATAAAATACACTAAAAACAACAATAACATTTTAACCAAATGAAGGTTAAAGTCCAAGTCATGAGTTTTATGTGTGCTTAGTAGGCTGAAGCACAGAAGAAAAACACGTCCACGCCCATTTGTGGCATCAAACCATAATTGTTTCCCTTCCCTTCCCCTCTACCCTAATAACAAATAATCCAGGAGCAACAAAAATGACTGTTTTCCTGTTTGTGTGTATGGAATTCCGTCACATCTTCACTGAGGTGGAGTGAGAGGATCATTCCGTACCGTCGTGTCTTGTCAGTGTTCACGACATGATTTTTTATATTCATAAAGCAAACGTGCCTCAAGGCAATCTTCTCACCTTTCTGGTGTGATGCATGCTTTTGTATGAGTGATGCATATCTGCAGACCGCGTGTTCATATTTGCTCAGCTACACAAAATTGTGACCCCTCATTTGTGCGTTTTTGGGCCCTCCCTGCAGTCACTTCTCATTCGGTTTCTTTGACATCTTAACATTTGTTCCTGTTTATGGCATTTGCATGATTACATTCCATTCCAGTCCAAGCCGCACCCACTAATTTTAGAGGGGAAAAAATGATTTGTTTTGTTCACGTCATATAATGACATATTATGCCACGCGCAAGTCTGAATCCCCGTTTTGACTCTTACAAACAACATGAAACTAATCACACAGCAACCTCGCACTCAAAAGGCACCCGGGGAATGTACATTACATGTACCAATACGAGTTTAAAATAACGAACAACAGCTTAAAAAAAAAATATCGACCCACAATGCAATACTGCCAGAAGAGCATTTCATTGGAGGACAAGCAACAAAGACAAAGGCGCATGTTTGTATATTTTTAGGTCTACTTTTGGGGTGTTAAGTTGCAGTGTGATGAACTTAGTGTTCTCAGTAAGACGACACTGTGAGTCAGACTCTACACTTAGGTCCATAAATATTTGGACGGACACAACATTTTTCTAATTTTGGTACTGTACACTACCACAATGTATTTGAAATGTACCTAGGGAATGTACATTACATGTACCAATACGAGTTTAACATAACAAACAGCTTTTAAAAAATAAAATCGACCCACAATGCAATACTGCCAGAAGAGCAGTTCATTGGAGGACAAGCAACAAAGACAAAGGCGCATGTTTGTATATTTTTGAGGTCTACTTTTGGGGTGTTAAGTTGCAGTGTGATGAACTTAGTGTTCTCAGTAAGACGACACTGTGAGTCAGACTCTACACTTAGGTCGATAAATATTTGGACGGACACAACATTTTTCTAATTTTGGTACTGTACACTACCACAATGTATTTGAAATGTACCTAGGGAATGTACATTACATGTACCATTACGAGTTTAAAATAACAAATGGCTTTTAAAAAATAAAATCAACCCACAATGCAATACTACCAGAAGAGCAGTTCGTTGAAGGACAAGCAACAAAGACAAAGGGACATGTTTGTATATTTTTGAGGTCTACTTTTGGGGTGTTAAGTTGCAGTGTGATGAACTTAGTGTTCTCAGTAAGACGACACCGTGAGTCAGACTATTATGTTGTTATACTCTACAGTTAGGTCCATAAATATTTGGACGGACACAACATTTTTCTAATTTTGGTACTGTACACTACCACAATGTATTTGAAATGTACCTAGGGAATGTATATTACGAGTTTAAAATAACAAACAACAGCTTTTAAAAAATAAAATCGACCCACAATGCAATACTGCCAGAAGAGCAGTTCATTGGAGGACAAGCAACAAAGACAAAGGCACATGTTTGTATATTTTTGAGGACTACTTTTGGGGTGTTAAGTTGCAGTGTGATGAACTTAGTGTTCTCAGTAAGACGACACCGTGAGTCAGACTATTATGTTGTTATACTCTACACTTAGGTCCATAAATATTTGTACGGGCACAAGTTTTTTCTAATTTTGGTACTGTACACTACCCCGATGTATTTGAAATGTACCTAGGGAATGTACATTACGAGTTTAAAATAACAAACAACAGCTTTTAAAAAATAAAATCGACCCACAATGCAATACTGCCAGAAGAGCAGTTCATTGGAGGACAAGCAACAAAGACAAAGGCACATGTTTGTATATTTTTAGGTCTACTTTTGGGGTGTTAAGTTGCAGTGTGATGAACTTAGTGTTCTCAGTAAGACGCCACCGTGAGTCAGACTATTATGTTGTTATACTCTACACTTAGGTCCATAAATATTTGGACGGACACAACATTTTTCTAATTTTGGTACTGTACACTACCACAATGTATTTGAAATGTACTTAGGGAATGTACATTACTTGTACAATACGAGTTTAAAATAACAAACAGCAGCTTTAAAAAAAATAAAATCGACCCACAATGCAATACTGCCAGAAGAGCAGTTCATTGGAAGACAAGCAACAAAGACAAAAGCGCATGTTTGTATATTTTTGAGGTCTACTTTTGGGGTGTTAAGTTGCAGTGTGATGAACTTAGTGTTCTCAGTAAGACGACACCGTGAGTCAGACTATTATGTTGTTATACTCTACACTTAGGTCCATAAATATTTGGAAGGACACAAAGTTTTTCTAATTTTGGTACTGTATACTACCACAATGTATTTGAAATGTACCCAGGGAATGTACATTACATGTACCAATACGAGTTTAAAATAACAAACAGCAGCTTTTGTGTCACATTATCAATAAACACGAGTGACCAAGTGCCACTGGCAGCCGTGCAGACCCAAGCCATCACACTGCCTCCACTGTGTTTTACCCAGGATGTAGTGTGCTTTGGACCATGAGCTGTTCCAAGCTTTCGTGATACTTTTTTCTTGCCATCATTCTGGTTCAGGTGTCTGCAGTGTTTATGTGGTTGCAGCATTTGAAATGTTCCCGTACCGTGAATGCTATTGTCTAAACTTTCATCTTCATGTCCTGTTTGTCCCAAACAGGCGAGTGTGTGCTGCAGAGAGCGGTCATGGTGAGGAAGAAGTTGACGGCCAGGGAAGGAAGAGGATGGCTCTCTGGGACGCTCTTCTGTACACACTTCAGAGTGGCCTTTGTACCTCAAGACGCCCCCAAGCCGGACGTGAGTCTGTCACAAATAAATGTTGCAGATGTCCAAGAAGAAGCATATGCACAATTGCACCTGAACTTCTTGTAAAAAAAATATAAAAATAATAATAATCATGTTAAATGTAACATATGCTAATGGCTGTGTGTTGCAGGATAATGCAGACCCAGTTCTTTTAGGAGATCATGATGTCGCTTTGGCCTCCATAGAGAAGGTTGTGGTTGGTGAGTACCGTTGTATGCATAGACAGTGTAAAAAAAAAAAAAGGTTTTCTAATTCTAAACAACATATCAGACGTTTTACAGTCGTCTTTCTCTACTATTAGATATATATATATATATATATCATGAAATATGCATATTTAAGCAACTTTTACGTTTATTTCACCCAAATTAAGCAATTTCAAGCATACAAATATTTAAATGAACTAAACTACATATACAATATAAGCGGTGGGGTCCAAAGTGTGACTTGGGGGCCATTGACGGTCTGTGGCTGTTTTTTATTGGCCCTTGGCACATTCTGAAAATACAATTGAACAAGAACATTTCAAAATAACAACAGTAAAAATGGAAAAAAACAAGAATAAAGGCAAAATATCTAGAGAGTAAAGTCATAAAAGAAAAGAACAAATAGCGTAAAGTTGAACAATTGAACATTTAAAAATAACAGAAAAAATGGAAAAAACAAGAATAAAGGCAAAATAATTACAGAGTAAAGTCATAAAAGAAAAGAACAAAAAGAACAAATAGCGTAAAGTTGAACAATTGAACAAAAACATTAAAAAAATAACAACAGTAAAAATGGAAAAAACAAGAATAAAGGCAAAATATTGAGAGAGTAAAGTTATAAAAGAAAAGAACAAAAAGAACAAATAGTGTAAAGTTGAACAAGAACATTTAAAAATAACAACAGAAAAAATGGAAAAAAACAAGAATAAAGGCAAAATATTGAGAGAGTAAAGTCATCAAAGAAAAGAACAAAAAGAACAAATAGCGTAAAGTTGAACAATTGAACAAGAACATTTCAAAATAACAACAGTAAAAATGGGAAAAAAACAAGAATAAAGGCAAAATATCTAGAGCGTAAAGTCATCAAAGAAAAGAACAAAAAGAACAAATAGCGTAAAGTTGAACAAGAACATTTAAAAATAACAACAGAAAAAATGGAAAAAACAAGAATAAAGGCAAAATAGGCAAATGAAGTTGCAATTTTAGGAAAATTTGGGTGGTAAAATACCATAATAAAGTCAAAATATTACAACATTTTCTGTAACTATAAAAAAGTCTGAACATATCACACTTTTTTGTTGTCATTAATCCGGTCCTGAATGGAAAAAGTTCGGACACCCCTGGTATAAGACCACCAACTTATTATTGTAAAGGTGACTATAGGGGTGTTATTTTTATGTCTGGGTAGCTCTAATAATGTTAAACATGCAAACTCCACACGGAGATGATAACTACAAAAATAGGGTATGAGTATCAGAGTCCAGGGTGTACCCCGCCTCTCGCCCCAAGACAGCTGGGATAGGCTCCAGCATCCCTTGTGAGGAAAAAGCGGTAGAAAATGAATGAATGAATGAAAGTATGAAGTTGACTATAGGGGTGTTATTTCATATCTAGAGAGCTCTAATAAAGGTAAAACAACTTATTTAGGTTGTAACTACAAAAATAGGGTATGAGTATCAGAGTCCAGGGTGGACCCCGCCTCTCGCCCGAAGACAGCTGGGATAGGCTCCAGCACCCCCGCGACCCTCGTGAGGAAAAGCGGTAGAAAATGAATGAATGAAAGTATAAAGTTGACTATAGGGGTGTTATTTCATATCTAGAGAGCTCTAATAAAGGTAAAACAACTTATTTAGCTTGTAACTACAAAAATAGGGTATGAGTATCAGAGTCCAGGGTGTACCCCGCCTCTCGCCCGAAGACAGCTGGGATAGGCTCCAGCACCCCCACGACCCTCGTGAGGAAAAAGCGGTAGAAAATGAATGAATGTGTTAAATGACTTATTTATTCTTCGTTCATCTACTATATTGGACGACACAAGTATAAAGTTGACTATAGGGGTGTTATTTCCTATCTAGAGAGCTCTAATAAAGGTAAAACAACTTATTTAGGTTGTAACTACAAAAATAGGGTATGAGTATCAGAGTCCAGGGTGGACCCCGCCTCTCGCCCGAAGACAGCTGGGATAGGCTCCAGCACCCCCGCGACCCTCGTGAGGAAAAAGCGGTAGAAAATGAATGAATGAATGTTATGTATTGTGTAAAACTAAGACAGGAAGAACGTCAAATTAAAAGCACTAAATAAATCCAGAACCACCATCCACCAGTACGAGCCTGGAGTTTAGTTTTTCAGAAAGAACATATCCACATTCTGTTGTAGTGGGCCCCAACAGGACCAAGCTGGTGACCCCCAACTCCTCGCTGAAGTTCACCCCAGAGGAGCTGGTTCTTTACTGCCGTGACCTGCGAGTCATCTGCTTCCTGTTTGACCGCCTGACCCCTGATGCGCAAGTCATCGAGGTGAGAGGCGTGGCCATCTTTTTCAATTGCGATACACGTCACCAAGGCAACGCCGACTGTGGTTTTTTCCCTCCTCAGATGACGCACACCATTGCCAAAACATACCAGCCTCTCAAACCAGGGTCGGTTTTATCTTTCCAGAATGCGGCTCTCGGTAGCGTAGGTAAGCGTCTTCATGTGTAGCCAATATGGCGTCCATAAACTAAATAATAAACATATTCAATCAGAAGTGACCTGTTAATGCTATTCAGGCTTGATCATATGGAGAAACATGAGCCATGCTAAAGCTAAGAAGGCCGTGACTGTCAGCTGTCGCATCAATAATGCAAGCACCCCCCACCCCCATCCCTGTTGAAATAACTGATTAGATGACCCGCAGCTCAACTCTGCCCCCGGGTTCAAGTGTGCACGCTGTGGGGTCATCGGTCCAGGGTCCTAACGACACACGGCTCGTTTAGGAACAGGCCATAGTGAATGTTGCCGTTTTAAGCCATGAGTCATTTCCTCCCTCCTCCAGAAATGAAGCAGTTTCTTAGCAACCGCCGGCGGGACGCCCACATGAACTGGTACGAGTCGCCCTCGGACTGGGAGCAGGAAGTGGAGCGATGCGGCGCCACCGGCTGGAGAGTCAGCTCCGTCAACGACCGCTTTGAGATGTCCACCAGGTAGAGTAAAGTTTGTGATGACAACACCCCCACTTTGGTCCCATGACATAAAGAAATTATGCTGAAATGGGAATGGGAATGGGAATGGTTTTATTTCATTTGAACATGCATCAGATTCCAATTGAGTGCATCCCATAATCAGTTCCCAGTTCCACATGTCCAAAAGGAGTAGGAAGAAGCAAAGCTTATTAAATCCTACCCCTCCATCTGGTACTTTTACAATCACTAACTCTTACATTTGTTCACTTCCTGCTTTCCATAATGCAGTTTAAGGTTTTTTTTGTTTGTTTTTTTGTTAATGCACCTCGTACCGAAGTACGACATTTTTACCACCTTCTAAATATTCTTTTAAACTTTATTAGAGCCCTCCTAGACATGAAATAACACCCCTATAGTCACCTTTACACTCAAATTAACTAATAAAATAGACATAAGGCAGATAAGACAGGTAAGGTTTTTTGTGTTTTTTTTTAATAATGTACCTCGTACCGAAGTAGGAGGTGATATGAGCATCCAATGCCATAATGTGTACCATAGTAAGTAGTAAAAAAAAAAAAAAAAAAGGAGTAGGAAGAAGCAAAGCTTATTAAATCCTACCCCTCCATCTGGTACTTTTACAATCACTAACTGTTACATTTGTTCACTTCCTGCTTTCCTAATATAGTTTTAAGTTTTTTTTTTATATTTTTTTTTAAATATTTTTAATTTTTTTTTTAATTTTTTTAATTTTTTATTTTTTTGTATTTTTTTTTTTTTTGTCCCGTACCAAAGTACAAGGTGAAATGAGCATCCAATGACATAATTTGTACCATAGTAAGTGTCAATATTACATTTGTTCACTTCCTGCTTTCCATAATACAGTTTTAAGGTTTGGGGTTGTTGTTGTTTTTTTTTTATTTTGTAATTTTTGTCCCGTACCAAAGTACAAGGAGATATGAGCATCCAATGCCATAATGTGCACCATAGTAAGTGTCAATATTACATTTGTTCACTTCCTGCTTTCCATAATACAGTTTAAGGTTTTTTTGTTGTTGTTTTTTTAAATTTTTTAAATTTTGTAATTTTTTGTCCCGTACCAAAGTACAAGGTGATATGAGCATCCAATGCCATAATGTGTACCATAGTAAGTGTCAATATTACATTTGTTCACTTCCTGCTTTCTATAATACAGTTTAAGGTTTTGGGGTTTTTTGTTGTTTTTTTTTAGTTTTTTAAATTTTGTAATTTTTTGTCCCGTACCGAAGTACTCAGTGATATGAGCATCCAATGCCATAATGTGTACCATAGTGCGTGTCAATATAGTGATATATATAGCACATCATGACTGGTTCAAGACTCTTCATCCTTGGATTTAGCAAACATCAACTGCTTGTATTGTTTCTTGAATTGGCTCATCGTTGTGCATTGTTTGATTTCCGTACTCAATCCATGATAATCCATAATATGAGGTTTTTCCAGCTCATATTTTTTCTGATGTTTTTTCTCTTTTTATTCAGTCTGCCAAGGTTCCTCGTGGTTCCACAGAAGGTTCTAGACACTGAGCTGAAGAAAAGCTTTGCCCACTTCAATGACGGACGCATCCCTGTGAGTCTTATTTACACCCTCATGCCTATGAGAATGAACTGCATCATTTTGCCATCCTCCGTGTGTACGTGTCGGAGGTTGAAAGTACTACATGCAGAATTTTAGCCTCAGGCATCCCCACACATTTTTGTCAGCGCTGTAACTGAAAGTATTTTTCTGTGTTATGTATTTCAAAATGGTATGCATGTAGGGATGAGTGGAATAAGTGGAGGTGTAAGATGGAGATAGTAGATAAAGATGGTATCCTTGAACATGTGCAAGGATCTGTGCCAATGAAAGGGACAGTACAGTGGTGTTATTAGTGAGACTGTGTCTGTGTACCTTGCAACGCCCCCCCCCCCAGTGTGCAAGACAACCACATACAGTACACACAGTATATGACTTCACTCACACCAAAGTATTTGCTTTTCACTGTAGTACTATTGGTCATTTCTTGCAGTTACTTGGCAACCACTGATAAAAACGTTCTTGAAAAAACGATCACCTTTTTCTTTCCCAGCGTTGGTGCTGGCGACACCCAAGAGGCAGCGACCTCCTGCGAATGTCCAGCTTCCAGAACAACATCTACCACGAGAAGGACGACATCAGGTGCAAGATTTGTCAAATATTCACATTATAAAGGAATTCAGCGTCTTTATGATTGCACTTTAAACACGCAAAATTAAACCAAGGACAGTTTCACACTTAAACTGTTTATTCAGATATATCTTTAGTGATCTTTGGAGGATTAAAGCAGATTATTTGATTTTCTCGGGAGAGTCAGCTCAGCGCCGAGTCTGGAGTATTAGCGGCATGTTGACAGCAGGGGGATGGGATGGGGGGTTTTTGTTTTTTGCAGGAACTTGGAGCTCATCCTGTTTGGGTGCCAGTCCTCCTTGTGCGTGGTGGTGGAACTGGGAGAAGAGCTGCCCTCGCCGGCCGACATCCAACTGGCACACGGCCGCCTACGCACTCTCTGTCTGGGAGGTGGGGGAGACACACACACACACACATATACACATATACACACAGGGCATGCAATTTATTAGGCACACCTGCACAATAATGAACATACAGGAGGTATGAGTTCCATTCCAAAAATGAACACGTACGTTAAATTTTAAATTTTTCTGCCACACGCACACAACTACTTTTTTTTTCTTTTTCTACCGTGGTAAAACTTTATGGAAGCGCATACGTAACAACGAAAAAACATAAACCTGAAATGTCATTGACACGAAACGCCATGGACATGAAACACTGTAACACCAGTGTCGTAACACGAAATGTCACACTAAAGGTAACACAAAATCTCGTCAACGTGAAACATCGTCAAGGCCAGAACACAAAATATTGCAACATGAAATGTAACGCGAACGTAACATAAAACATTGCAAATATTACATTTAACAAAATAATGTAACATGGAACGTAACACTACGTTTTTCATAATACAGCACAAAGTTTTGTAACAGGAAACGTCATCACAAAACACTGTCAACATGAAATGTAACGCGAAGCACCGTCAACAAGAAACGTCGTACACATGAAACGTAATAAGAAGTGTAACGAATGAAAAGTAACATTGAATTAACATGAAACATCGTAAACACAAGAGGTAACACAAAACAATGAAATTCCGTAACACAAAGCATAACACAAAACATGAAAAACACGCAAAAATTAAACGTAACACACAATTTTTCACGTTACAGCATGACATTTTGTAACAGGAAATGTCAACACAAAACACTGTCAACATGAAACGTAACACGACGCACCGTCAACAAGAAACGTCATACACATGAAATGTAATGAGAAGTGTAACAAATGAAAAGTAACATTGATGTAACATGAAACATCGTAAACACGAGAGGTAACACAAAACAATGAAATTCCGTAACACAAAATATGAAAAACACACAAAAATTAAATGTAACACACAATTTTTCACGTTACAGCATGACATTTTGCAACAGGAAACGTCAACACAAAACGCTGTCAACATGAAACGTAACGCGTAACGTATAACCGTCAACAAGAAACGTCGTACACATGAAAAGTAATAAGTGTTACAAATGAAATGTAACATTGACGTAACATGAAACGTCGTAAACACGAGAGGTAACACAAAACAATGAAATTCCGTAACACAAAATATGAAAAACACACAAAAATTAAATGTAACACACAATTTTTCACGTTACAGCATGACATTTTGCAACAGGAAACGTCAACACAAAACGCTGTCAACATGAAACGTAACGCGTAACGTATAACCGTCAACAAGAAACATCGTACACATGAAACGTAATAAGTGTTACAAATGAAATGTAACATTGATGCAACATGAAACATCGTAAGCACAAGAGGTAACACAAAACAATGAAATTCTGTAACACAAAATATGAAAAACACACAAAAATTAAACGTGACACACAATTTTTCACGTTACAGCATGACATTTTGCAACAGGAAACGTCAACACAAACCACTGTCAACAGGAAAGGTAACACCAAGCGCCGTCAACAAGAAACATCGTGCACATGAAACGTAACAATTCAAGTGTAACATGAATGTAACATCAAACATTGTAAACATGAAAGGTAACGCCAAACAATGAAATTCCATAACACAAAACATAACACGAAACATGAAAAACACCAAACAATTCAACGTAACACAGAATGAAATGTAACATGAAACGTAACAGAAAATATTCTGACAGGAAACATAACACGAAACGTCAACACAAAACGCTGTCAACATGAAAAGGAACGCGTAACGTAACCGTCAACAAGAAACACCGTACACATGAAACGTAATAAGTGCTACAAATGTAACATTGATGTAACATGAAACATCGTAAACACGAGAGGTAACACAAAACAATGAAATTCCGTAACACAAAATATGAAAAACACACAAAAATTAAACGTAACACACAATTTTTCACGTTACAGCATGACATTTTGCAACAGGAAACGTCAACACAAAACGCTGTCCACACGAAACGTGACGCAAAGAGTCATAAAGATGAAACAGATGAAATATTACCAAACAAAACATAACATGAAAGGTCGTCAACGTGAAACATCGTAACACGTAAAAATAAAACGTAACACAAAATGTGATGACATGAAAATGCTGTATCTCGAGTGTCCATCAAAAGGGACAGAATTGTTGTTTTTGTGAGGCAGACGCACACACACGGCGCATTCCTCATTCAGCTCGTGGCAAATGACAAACACTATCATCATCATCATCATCATCACCACCATGATGTGGAGCGGTGCTGCTGGCCCAGGAAGTGAAAAGCAAAGTCATGCCACACACTCACTCACTCCCACACAACGATTCCAAGGAGCCACAACTGCAAGGATTGTGCGGAAAAAAACGCTTGAAATCTTTGTGGCACAGAAAAGAGACAGAATGCGTCACATGTCCTTCAGTCACATTTATCTTATTTGTGGTATGAAATAATAACATTTGTAGTGTAACAAAGTACATGATTTGTACTGCTGTTGCCACTTCCTCATATTGAAGGTTCCTTGTATCTGTATGTGTTCTTTTCAGTTCCACGTATCACCGTCTTATGTATTAGTATTAATATCGTCCATGAGCATATTCATTGCACCTTCTATCTGCTGTCCATATTGCAGCTCCAGTATATTTTCATATTGCACTACTTCCATTTAATGCACCTTATATACTATATATACAGTATAGGTTCAGACTGTACATAGAAGGCAGCAGGTAGTTGTCAGGTGTTGACTTGACACTGTATGAGATTTTGATTTGGGATAATCTATGGTCTTTTATGTTTGTGATGATGACATTTCTTCGTTGTTTTTGCTGGCCAGATATCTCCACGTCTGTGACTGTACCGGATGACAAGTGGCTGTCAACCCTGGAAGGAACTCGCTGGTTGGACTACACCAGGTGACTACACCAAATGAAAATAATCATGGCCTCCTTTCTAGTAGAGGCCACGCTCCAAGGAAATGTCTTCATGTATTTCTCCCAGAAAAGACGGATAGTGTTTACAGATGCCCATATCTAAAATATCGTTTTTATCCAGAGCGATTGGCAGCAGCTCTTCCCTGAAACCGATATCATGCAATGACCACTTGATACTTGTACAACAGCAACCTGGATGCATTTCACAAATAAACACGGCAATCAATGAAAAATGAATTCACAATGCAATAATGCTGACAACGATACCATTTGGAAAGCTGCACGTTTCTATGTGGCACAAACATCCGCATAAGAACAAAGCTTTGAACGTAACATAAAACATTGCAAATATTACATTTAACAAAATAATGTAACATGAAACAATACACAACATTTTTCATAATACAGCACAAAGTTTTCTAACATGAAACGTTAACACAAAACACTGTCAACATGAAATGTAACGCAGCACACCGTCATAACCGAAACGTAATAAGAAGTGTAACAAGTGAAATGTAACATTGATGTTACATGAAACATCGTAAACGAAAGAGGTAAAACAAAACAATGAAATTCCGTAACACAAAGCAAAACATGAAAAACACACAAAAATTAAACAACACATAATTTTCACGTTACAGCATGACATTTTGTAACAGGAAAACGTCAACACAAAACACTGTCAACATGAAACGTAACGCGACGTACCGTCAACAAGAAACGTCGTACACATGAAACGTAATAAGAAGTGTAACAAATGACATGTAACATAGATGTAACACGAAACATCGTAAACACAAGAGGTAACACAAAACAATGAAATTCCGTAACTTAAAAGCATAACACAAAACGTGGAAAAACACACAAAAATTTAACGTAACACACAATTTTTCACATTACAGCGTGACATTTTGTAACAGGAAAACGTCAACACAAAACACTGTCAACATGAAAGGTAACACCAAGCTCTGTCAACAAGAAGCATCGTCAACGCCATAACACAAAATATTGCAACGTGAAATGTAACATGAACGTAACATAAAACATTGCAAATATTACAGTTAACAAAATAATGTAACATGTAACATAACACAGCATTTTTCATAATACAGAACAAAGTTTTGTAACAGGAAACGTCAACATGAAACGTAACGCGACGCACCGTCAACAAGAAACGTCGTACACATGAAACGTAATAAGAAGTGTAACAAATGACATGTAACATAGATGTAACACGAAACATCGTAAACACAAGAGGTAACACAAAACAATGAAATTCCGTAACACAAAGCATAACACAAAACGTGAAAAACACACAAAAATTAAATTTTTCACATTACATTTTGTAACAGGAAAACGTCAACACAAAACGCTTGTCAACATGAAAGGTAACACCGAGCGCCGTCAACAAGAAACATCGTACACATGAAACGTAATAAGAAGTGTAACAAATGAAATGTAACATAGATGTAACACGAAACATCGTAAACACAAGAGGTAACACAAAACAATGAAATTCCGTAACACAAAGCATAACACAAAACGTGAAAAACAGACAAAAATTAAACGTAACACAAGATTTTTCACGTTACATTTTGTAACAGGAAAACATCAACACAAAACGCTTGTCAACATGAAAGGTAACACCGAACGCCGTCAACAAACAAACATTGTACACATGAAGCGTAACAATTGAAGTGTAACATGAATGTAACGTCAAACATTGTAAACATGAAAGGTAACGCAAAACAATGAAAATTCCATAACACGAAACATGAAAAACAATTCAACGTAACACAAAATGAAATGTAACATGAAACGTAACAGAAAATAAAGCTTTACAAATTACATATTTACAATATTTACAAACTAAATAATTCCATAGTGTGGACGTACTGAGCTGGCAAGTTTGTTGCCGTGTGGAGCACATCTTCATTCATCCTGATATCATTATGGGCAAAAAACCCCAAAAAACAATATTATGGGTCATCCTATGTAAAATGTGTACTTTCTTACAGTATGATCATAACCATAACCAACACAGCTCTCCATTTCTAGGTCGTGTCTGAAGAAAGCGTCTGAGGTGGCCTGCCTTCTTCGCAGTGGTCACATGACTGTGGCATTGCAAGGTGAGCGCCCCCATCAGTTTAGGACTGATGGGTGCCAGGACTTTTAGAGGTCCTACGGGACCTACAGGACTTTTGTAGGGCCCAAATTTGGATCACTGCCTTCATCTTGCCAGTTTTTTTTACTAGTCCTAATTCTTCACCAAGCATTCAGGGAATCTCATTCAGTGGCAAGCTCTTAAAATACCATTGAACAAGAAAAAAAAAACAATCAGCAGTGATTTTTACAAGAATAAAGTCACAATTTTAAGAGAAAAAAGTTGTAATGTAACAAGAAAAGTCGTAAATTTACAAGAATAACATAATTTATTGCTCTCTGGTTCTACCATATCTTACTTATTGTGTGGAAATATGGGGGATGCTATTGGATGCTCATATCACCTTGTACTTTGGTACGGGACAAAAAATTACAAAATTTAAAAAATTAAAAAAAACAAAAAAAAAAACCCAAAACCTTAAACTGTATTATGGAAAGCAGGAAGTGAACAAATGTAATACTGACACTTACTATGGTACAAATTATGTCATTGGATGCTCATATCACCTTGTACTTTGGTACGGGACAAAAATTACAAAATTAAAAAACAAAAAAACAAAAACTAAAAAACCCCAAAACCTTAAACTGTATTATGGAAAGCAGGAAGTGAACAAATGTAATATTGACACTTACTATGGTGCACATTATGGCATTGGATGCTCATATCACCTCCTACTTTGGTACGGGACAAAAAATTACAAAATTTAAAAAATAAAAAAAAAAACAACAACCCCCCCCCCCCCCCCCCCCCAACCTTAAACTGTATTATGGAAAGCAGGAAGTGAACAAATGTAATATTGACAGTTACTATGGTGCACATTATGGCATTGGATGTTCATATCACCTCCTACTTCGGTATGGGACAAAAAAATAAAAATGAAAAAATATTCTAAAAATTAAAAAAAAAATCCAAAGAAATTCAAAAATATTTCAAAAAAAAAAAAAAACCTTAAAACTATATTAGGAAAGCAGCAAGTGAACAAATGTAACCGTTAGTGATTGTAAAAGTACCAGATGGAGGGGTAGGATTTAATAAGCTTTGCTTCTTCCTACTCCTTTTGGACATGTGGAACTGGGAACTGATTATGGGATGCACTCAATTGGAATCTGATGCATGTTCAAATGAAATTAAACCATTACCATTACCATTACCATTACCATAATATGAGGTTTGCGGGTATGCTGGAGCCTATCCCAGCTGTCTTTGGGGCGAGAGGCGGGGTACACCCTGGACTGGTGGCCAGCCAATCCCAGGGCACATATAGACAAACAACCATTCACACTCACATTCATACCTATGGACAATTTGGAGCGGCTAATTAACCTAGCATGTTTTCGGAATGTGGGAGTTGGGAATGTTGTCGTGTTAAATTATATTTTCCGAACGGGCCACACTTCGGTGTCCTGAATGGACTTGGGTGTTGTGTTTCAGAGGCGGAGGACCGGGACATGAGCTGCGTGGTGTCCAGCCTGGTGCAGGTGATGTGCGACCCCCACTGTAGAACCCAGCTGGGTTTCCAGAACCTGGTTCAGAAGGAGTGGGTGATGGCGGGCCACCGCTTCTACAGTCGCATCAATTACCACCGCGACAACGACAAAGAGGAGGTGATGCAGCCGCCATGTTGGATCGGTACCCCGTGTGTCCATCCGCTCACCGCGCCTTCTCTGCAGGCTCCGGTTTTCCTGCTCTTCCTGGACTGCGTGTGGCAGCTGTGGTCGCAGTATCCGTCTCGATTCCAGCTGACCGATGACTTCCTGCTGGCTTTGCACGACAGCACGCACTTGCCTCTGTTCTCCAGCTTCCTGGGCAACTGTCAGCGGGAACGATGCAGGCGTTCCCAGGTGAGGAAAATCTCCACTTGGTTCCTCTCCTCAGCTTATCTTCTACCTTTTCTGCCAGAACTTAGGCCAGTCCTACACGCCAGTCAACGGCTGGCGAGAAACGCATCATTCGGATTGCACGTCAGAGCCGCCAGACCCGCCCCTTCCTCCGGTGTGGGACTGGTCCCTGCAGTACAGCAAGCAGCGGCAAGCACGCTTCACACAGCCCGTACCGGCCACGCCTCCTCTGCAGCCTCTGCTCAATGGAAACCTCAACACCCACCAAGACACTCACAGGGTAAGATCTGGATGCCGCTGCCCTCTGGTGGCAGTGGGGGGAGCTGCAGGTTACCAGCAGTTGACCCCAGGAAGACCTGTGCTGCAGGAACTCAAACCAACGACTTGGATTTATATTCCCTTCAGCTGGTGGACGCCATCCCCGGCTCCGTCTTCCTCCTCTCCCGAGGCGTCTTCTCCTGTCCTGCCAACCTGCTTCCCTGGCGCGGCGGCGGCGGAGGCGGCAGCGGCAGTTCGGGTGTTTACAGGAAGAGCCACCGCAGGGCGCTGTCCTCGGAGAACGTTCCCGGGCTGGAGAGGCTGCTGAAAGCGTGGTCCCTCACCGAGGCCCCTTCGGTCCTCGCTTCCAACTCAGGACTTCATGGACCGCTGGACCCCTACGAGCCCTTGCTGCCCCTGCTTATGGGGCCCTGCATGGGGCTGTGGAGGGAGTGTTACCACCGGGGGGCGCTGCATGCCCAGGTATGTAAAAAGAAGGATTCTAAACACCTAAACCAGGGGTCTCAAACTCAATTTACCTGGGGGCCACTGGAGCTAGGGTCTGGGCGAGGCTGGGCCGCATCAGGTTTTCCAAAAAAAAACAAAAAAAACGCATTTATTAAAAACAGAAAAATTAATAAACTGCTTTGTTTTCGATTTTCTACAAGAAAAGCTCTGATAAAACATTCCACTGTTCTCAAATATCTTAATTTTTATTTTTCTACACAAAATAAGATGAAAAATAAATAAATCAAGAATAAAGAAAATCAATATAATAATAAAAAAATAAAAATAAATATAATAATAATAATAATAATAATAAAAAGTTAAGAAAGCACATATAGTTGGTGGGTAGACAAATTATTTTTTTTCACATTAAAATGAACAAAGCATTATTAGAGCCCTGTAGACATGACAAAACACGACTATAGTCACATTTATACTCTTTTTATTTACAACATATTGCGCAACTGCAGCGTCTTCAGCCACATGCTAACTCGCAAACTAGAGAGCTAGCCACCTAAACGGTAGCCTTCGAGTTATTTCCTTTCAACTTAAATAGCCAAAAACTTACCACTTCCACACGGATAGGGAGGATAACTATTAACAGTTATTTAACCTTTAACATGAACATGAATCAAACGTAATCATTTTTTCTGGGTACATGATACCATACAGCATCCATATCAAACTTAAACATTGAACTTTCATATCAAGGCGGGGGCCTCAAACTTGTGTCCTGCGGGCCACATTTGGCCCGCGGGCCGCGTGTTTGAGACCACTGACCTAAACAATAGCTCCATTTGGTGTACAATGTACAAACAAGGATGGACTCCTAAACTGGAACCAGCCCGCCGTAGATCTTAGTCCTTAGTCCCTGAAGGCATCACAGGCGTCAGCATTCATTTCAGCAGCTTATGTCCCAATATGGACGAGAGGAGCCCACCTCACCGATGCTTGCTCGCTCTCTCGAGCACCGTCTCCATGGTGACGTTAGGAATAATCGAGCGGCGAGTGGGCGCCGATGTTTCTTTTGAGCGGGCAAAGGAAACTCAAACGATTCTAGCTTTGTTGTAGATTGATTTCATCTTAGCGCCATTGCTATCTAGCACAGCCTTAATCCTCTTGGGCATGGACATGCCTGTCATCTGGGAGGCGTTTGGACTCCTTGTCATGTTGGAAATGCGCATCGGTGTCGCGGCACATGTCGGAACCGCAGCTCCCTCAGTGCCGGCAGCACTCGTGCAGCCTTGGGCCATGCTTGATTGTACACGAGACAGAATGATGTCACTCTTGAACATTTACGAGTGGGGGGGGGGGGTTCATGTTGTGCTTCGTACCATCAACGGAACACATCTTTTCTCTCAGTGAACCACAGCTCCGTGGTGCCGTCAGCACTCGTGCGGCCCAGGACGGTGACAAGACACAATTATCTTGAACAAAAAAAATAATGTAGGTGCTTCACAACGTCAGGAGTACATGTTTGAATTCACCTTTCCCCTCAGTGAACCACAGCTCCTTTAGTGCCAGCAGCACTCATGCACAGCCTTAATCCTCTTGGGCATGGACATGCCTGTCATCTGGGAGGCGTTTGGACTCCTTGTCATGTTGGAAATGCGCATCGGTGTCGCGGCACATGTCGGAACCGCAGCTCCCTCAGTGCCGGCAGCACTCGTGCAGCCTTGGGCCATGCTTGATTGTACACGAGACAGAATGATGTCACTCTTGAACATTTAAGTCAAAGAGCCAGGAGTGGGGGGGGGGTTCATGTTGTGCTTCGTACCATCAACGGAACACATCTTTTCTCTCAGTGAACCACAGCTCCGTGGTGCCGTCAGCACTCGTGCGGCCCAGGACGGTGACAAGACACAATTATCTTGAACAAAAAAAATAATGTAGGTGCTTCACAACGTCAGGAGTACATGTTTGAATTCACCTTTCCCCTCAGTGAACCACAGCTCCTTTAGTGCCAGCAGCACTCATGCACAGCCTTAATCCTCTTGGGCATGGACATGCCTGTCATCTGGGAGGCGTTTGGACTCCTTTTCATGTTGGAAATGCGCATCGGTGTCGCGGCACATGTCGGAACCGCAGCTCCCTCAGTGCCGGCAGCACTCGTGCAGCCTTGGGCCATGCTTGATTGTACACGAGACAGAATGATGTCACTCTTGAACATTTACGTCAAAGAGCCAGGAGTGGGGGGGGGGGGGTCATGTTGTGCTTCGTACCATCAACGGAACACGTTTTTTCTCTCAGCGAACCACAGCTCCGTGGTGCCATCAGCACTCGTGCGGCCCAGGACGGTGACAAGACACAATTATCTTGAACAAAAAAAATCATGTAGGTGCTTCACAACGTCAGGAGTACATGTTGGAATTCACCTTTCCCCTCAGTGAACCACAGCTCCTTTAGTGCCAGCAGCACTCATGCACAGCCTTAATCCTCTTGGGCATGGACATGCCTGTCATCTGGGAGGCGTTTGGACTCCTTGTCATGTTGGAAATGCGCATCGGTGTCGCGGCACATGTCGGAACCGCAGCTCCCTCAGTGCCGGCAGCACTCGTGCAGCCTTGGGCCATGCTTGATTGTACACCAGACAGAATGATGTCACTCTTGAAGATTTACGTCAAAGAGCCAGGAGTGGGGGGGGGGGTTCATGTTGTGCTTCGTACCATCAACGGAACACATCTTTTCTCTCAGCGAACCACAGCTCCGTGGTGCCGTCAGCACTCGTGCGGCCCAGGACGGTGACAAGAGAGAATTATCTTGAACAAAAAAAGTCATGTTGGTGCTTCACAACGTCAGGAGTACATGTTTGAATTCACCTTTCCCCTCAGTGAACCACAGCTCCTTTAGTGCCAGCAGCACTCATGCACGCAATCATCAAGTACATGACTCGATATTGTATTGTCCCTTGTGAATGGCCAACGTTTAGGTCGTCTTAGTCACCATTTCTGTTAAAATAACGTGATGACGTCTCATCCCCGTCAGGCCTTCTCCCACCCCATCAGCGCCAACCACCCCCACCCCGTGGAGCGCCTGGCCCAGGAGGTCCAGCAGCTCAAAGACCAGCTGGCTGAGGCCGCCTCCATCACGCACGCTGACCCGTCCGCCAAGAAGACGACGACGACGGACGAGCCCCGACGAGACGCCAACCTGAATCAAAACACCAACAACGGTACCTTCCTCTTCCCGGCGTCCAGGCCCCAAGGTGTGGGCGTGGCCACCAGAGCAGCAGCCCCACCCGCATCCCTCAACCACAACACCACAAGGGTGCCTCACACGCCGCCCGCGGGTACCGCTGCTGCTGCGGTCACCAGGACCGCCTCCAGAGACAACGGTAACAAACACACCTTCCTCTTCGGGCACGCGTCCGCCACGGAGGCCCGTCCGGGACGTGGGAACCCAAAAGTGGCCAAAAGCAACGGCGCCTCCATCGGTTCCTGAGCTCATCCGCCGTGACTAAATGCTTCTAAAAATGCAAAGAACTTTTTTTTTTTTTTTCTATATTTGCATGACACCTTTCTGAAGAAGAAGATGTCTCCTGATGACCCACAATGCACTTGGAGGAATGTCACGTCTTTCTCACAAGAACACAAGCTTCTATTTTTAACTCCAGTGGAAGACGCCAGTGTTAGTCAGGTTAGTCACTTCAATGGTACGTAAGATGGACACTTCATTAGGAACACCTGCACAACGCCGACTATAGAGTCTAGACCACTGTAGACCAGGTCTGTCCAGAATCCCATGTGAAAAAAAAAAGGATTATTGGCCTTTTATGGAAAGCCGGCGGATTAAAACAAAAAAGTGAAGGCCAAAAAAAAAACAAAAAACGTCCTAATCAGTTTACTCCAAACATTACTCACACCGCTGACTTCCCGATTGTTGTCATTTCCCAACTATTCCTCCCATCCCAACTCATTCCACGTACTCCGGCATGATCAACTTTTTTATCTGGGAAAAAGAAAAGTCAAATAAAGTAAAATTACTCAAGCCACTGAAGACCGCTCAGTAAAAAAAAAATGTTTCAATGTAAAACTTTTCACACGACTCATTAGCCTCAGCTACATGCTAATACATTAGCATCTGCTAGCTACTTTCGACACGACCGAAAGGACAAGGTAAGGTGGGTAAGACAACATCGCCCTCCAGTGGTGCAGTTGTTTATGTGACATTTCTGGTTATTTGTTACCCCCCCCCCCCAAAAAAAAAAATTCAATCAAAAAAATCCAAATTTTGTCAACAATTTTCCTTAAATGTTATCTCTGTTTTCCTACAAC
Source organism: Doryrhamphus excisus (assembly GCF_030265055.1). NCBI lineage: Eukaryota > Metazoa > Chordata > Actinopteri > Syngnathiformes > Syngnathidae > Doryrhamphus > Doryrhamphus excisus. The sequence goes on along the minus strand of NC_080482.1, from coordinate 16,535,282 downwards.
ATTGCACGTGACTATTTTTCTCCCGCATAGCATTTCATTCTTTTTTGTCGAAAATTTTTGTAACACTTTGAAAATTCCCATAAAATTTTGCCTGTTTTTTTTTTTGTACATTGTCTCTGTCTTTGTACAATATTGCACGTAACAAACTACAGTCAAACTTTGGTTTTCGTGCGGCACACTTTTCGTCTGATTTGGTATTTTGTTGAAAATTTTTGTAACACGTTGGAAATTCCCATTAAATTTTGCCTGTTTTTTGTACATTGTCTCTGTCTTTGTACAATATGGCACGTAACAAACCTTGGTTTTCATATGTCACACTTTTTGTAGGATTTAAAAAAAAATTTTTTTACTGTTTTTGTTAAATTTTGCAATGGCCGTATGATAGGATTTTCATCGAAAATTGTTTTGTACACTGGTCTCGGTTTTCGATATATTTCGAGATATTGCACATAACAAACTACAGTCAAACCTTGGTTTTCATATGTCCCACTTTTCGTGTGATTTTTTTTTTTTTACTGTTTTTTTTTTAATTTTGCAATGGCCGTATGATGGGATTTTCAGCGAAAATGTTCGAAAAATTTTGCCTGTTGTTTTGTACACTGGTCTCGGTTTTCTATATATTTCGAGATTGCACGTAACAAACTACAGTCAAACATTGGTTTTCGTGCGGCACACTTTTCGTCTGATTTTTTTTTTTTTTTTTTTACTGTTTTTGTAAGATTTTGCAATGGCCGTATGATAGGATTTTCATCGAAAATGTTCCAAAAATTTTGCCTGGTTTTTTTGTACACTGGTCTCGGTTTTCAATATATTTTGAGATATTGCACGTAACAAACTACAGTCAAACCTTGGTTTTCGTGCGGCACACTTTTCGTCTGATTTGGTATTTTGTTGAAAATTTTTGTAACACATTGAAAATTCCCATCAAATTTTGCCTGTTTTTTGTACATTGTCTCTGTCTTTGTACAATATTGCACGTAACAAACTGCAGTCAAACCTTGGTTTTCATATGTCCCACTTTTCGTGTGATTTTTTTATATTTTTTACTGTTTTTGTTAAATTTTGCAATGGCCGTATGATAGGATTTTCATCGAAAATTGTTTTGTACACTGGTTTCGGTTTTCGATATATTTCGAGATATTGCACATAACAAACTACAGTCAAACCTTGGTTTTCATATGTCCCACTTTTCGTGTGATTTTTTTTTTTTTTTTTTTACTGTTTTTGTAAAATTTTGCAATGGCCGTATGATAGGATTTTCATCGAAAATGTACAAAAAATGCTCATAACATTTGTTATTTAATTCAAAATTTTAATGACATTTTTTAATGACTTTATGCTTGGCATTTTGAAAAAAAAAATCATAAAATTTTGCTGTCGTTTTTGTACTCTGGTACTGTTTTTGTACAATATTGCACATAGTACTGTCAAACCTTGGTTTTTGTACGCTCGAGTTTTTGTACGATTTGATTTTGTGTACCTTTTTGTGCACTGTTTTGGTTTTCATACAATATTGCACCTAACAAACGACAGTCAGACCTCGGTTTGGAGGCCCTAGTTTTCTTTTTTTGTACAAAATTGACATGAAATTTGCCTCAGTCGTACGATTTGCTTCTCATTGAAAACTGGGTCAATTTTACCCGGGTTTTTATACACTGGTGTCTGTTTTTGTTCAATATTGCACCTAACAAAACTTGGTTTTCCTACACTCCAGTTTTTGTATGATGTTTTTTTTGTGCAAATTTTTTGGTGAATTTTGGTCTCGTACAACATTGGTTTTCCAGTACATCTCATTCATTTTCCTACCCCCAGTTTGGGTATGATTTGGATTTCATCCAAAATGTCTCGGTTTTCATGCAACATTGCACGTAACAACTACAGTCAAACCTTGGTTTGAGGCCTTTCACGTACATTGTCTCAGTTTGTGTACAACAGTGCACGAAGCAAGGAACAAACTAGTCCCTTACCTGTACCGCCCGAACAAAGAACTCTACGCGTTCATAACTCAAATCCGTGCATTTTTTAATGAAGTATGGCTGAATAAATATAAATAACCTAAATAACCTGCCATGGGGACAAAGAAAGTTAGGAGTGGCAGCAATTTCATGCAGATTTTTTTTTAAAGCAATAATGAGGAAAAAGACCAGTAATCTCATAAGATTGAATATGAATTATTTTTTACAATATAAAGACAAAGTCATAAGTGGAAAAAATAACATGAAGTTGAAATATTAGACTGAACTATGCATGTTTAAAAGGTTTTAGGAAAATTATTAAAAAGTTATATTACTATATAGTCCAAATATTCTGAGAATAAATTGGGTGAAAGCTATATTATTATGATAATAAAGTCCAAATTATATGAAGGAAAAAAGCATAATATTGGGAGCAAAAAGTTTAAAAGGTTTTAGGAAAATTATTAAAAAGTTATATTACTATAGAGTCCAAATATTCTGAGAATAAATGCTTTTTTTCCTCATATAATTTGGACTTTATTATCATAATATTATAGCTTTCACCCATATAGTCCAAATATTCTGAGAATAAATTGTGTGAAAGCTATAATATTATGATAATAAAGTCCAAATTATATGAGGAAAAAAATCATAATATTGGGAGCAAAAAGTTTAAAAGGTTTTAGGAAAATTATTAAAAAGTTATATTACTATATAGTCCAAATATTCTGAGAATAAATTGTGTGAAAGCTATAATATTTTGATAATAAAGTCCAAATTATATGAGGAAAAAAAGCATAATATTGGGATATAGTAATATAACTTTT